>NC_142944.1:33849736-33892236 GCF_046866305.1 Octopus bimaculoides | reverse complement strand
ATGTAAAAAAGCATTCCCACTAAAAGCACATATATATATATATATATATATATATATATATATATATATGTACTATTGTGTCTGGGGAGAGTCATTCTCTTTTAGTGCCTTATAATTTAGCACACTCACCAATGAAATTTCCACTTATTTCTTTTTTATTTTTCTAAAATTTTTGTCTTGCAAAAGACACAACGAAAATTTTAGAAAATAAAAAAGAAATAAGTGGAAATTTTACTGGTGTGTGTGTTAAATCATAAGGCACTAAAAAAGAATGACTCTCCCCAGACTCAATAGTATATATATATATATATATATATATATATATATATATATATATGCTTTCGGTGGGAATGCTTTTTTACATGGCACCATTTTTCCAATCCTGTAAATAATGATAATGGTATTTTTTTATTAGCTTAAAGTTTATGCCAGTCACCATGCAATGGCTAAGGATAAATTAATAGCTATTTTCCCATAGATTGAAAAAAATGATGAACAGCTTTAATTGATTTTCAAACTTTATTAGCTTCTCATCAGAAGTGCTTGGTGATTAGGGCTTGATGGTTGAAATGTGAGGGTACTGAGAAATGACAAGCAGATAAGAGAAGTGTTAAGAATGGAGAAAGATAGTTAGGGAGAAAGATAGCTGAAGGCACAGGAAAAAGGTAAATCAGAGGAAATGTCATGGAAAGAGATAGGGAAGAGGCTCAGCAGAACAATAAAGGTAACTGGAGGTGGGTGCATAATAGGTCCAATTTTGCTTTCAGCACAAGCAGTGCTATAGACTGAGGTGTGATGGGAGGATGGACATTAGAGGGTGATATGCAAGGAGTGCTTGATAGGGCAGAAAGAATGAAGGTGTAGGATCTTGCACACATCAAAGTGACCAGGTATCACACTATAGGGTTGACACATGGTCACCTGACATTATGTAAGGGTGAGTAGTAGTAACTGGGAAGAAGATAAAGAAGGTTGTGAAGCGGTGCTAGAGCACCTCAAGGTACAAGAAGGTGAGTCTAATAGAGGATACAGACCATGAGTGTGATAGTAAAGTAATAGATGGTAAGAGATGGGAGTAGGGGTGAATATAGTGAGTGATAAGAAAAGGTGGAGGTGTAATTGGTGGGAAATATCCAATGGAGTAGTGGGAGTTAAGATGGGAAATAAGAGTAGTTTAAAAAGGGTAGATTGGAAGATAGAGGAATGATATGCAAGCTATTGGAACAGTGGTAAGGGAGGTGTAGACATACATAAGGGGACTGCAGTGATTAGGGCTTGATGGTTGAAATGTGAGGGTACTGAGAAATGACAAGCAGATAAAAGAAGTGTTAAGAATGGAGAAAGATAGTTAGGGAGAAAGATAGCTGAAGGCACAGGAAAAAGGTAATCAGAGGAAATGTCATGGAAAGAGATTGTGAAAAGAATATGTCATGGAAGAGGCTCATCAGAACAATAAATGTAACTAGAGGTGGGTACATAATAGGTCCAATTTTGCTTTCAGCACAAGCAGTGTGATGGGAGGATGGACATTAGAGGGTGATATGCAAGGAGTGTTTGATAGGGCAGAAAGAATGAAGGTGTAGGATCCTGCACATATAAGCACAGCAAATTGCCAATCAGCTCAGTGTTTTCTCATCTCTTTTGCAAAGCTCAGTGTCTTGAGATTGGCTTTCACTACTTCATCTTACATCTCCCTAGTCTCCCTCTTCCACAAGTTCCACCCACTTGAAGCAATAAGCACTTTTTTTTATGCAGCTGTCAATATGACCAAAGCAGCACAGTCTTCTCTGTTGTACACTAAATCTGATTCCTTTAATTTTTCTCTCACAGTACACTAGTATTTTACTGCATATGCATACTGAAATTGCATACCAGCTTTATTTCCTTCTAGTTTTCATGTGTTCTCTGCATTCGTGGTCCACATCTCACAAACATGTAGCATTGCTGTTCAAATGCAAGCATCATACAATCTACCTTTCACTCTGAGAGAGAGGTTTTTGTTGCCAATAGAGGTTATAGCACTCTGAATTTTTTCCATCCTATTCTTATACAAACAACTATACTTTCAGAACATCCTCCTCCACTGCTAATTAGTTCACCTAGGTAACAGGAACTATCTACTACATCCAAGGATCCTACTGAGCATTTGAGGAGATCTTGTGTGTTCTTAGTATTTCTTGTTCCTGCAAATCTGCCCCAACCTTCCTGTGATTCCATCACACCTCTTATATGTGTCCCTGGATTGCAATGGCTATATCATGGAATTCCTTTCTTGTAAAGAAGCAGGACCATTTATCTGAGTGGAGTAGAATCCTGTCTGCCTTTCTGCATATTCTTTTCCTGATTCTATTGCAGATTCCGTTATGAAATCAAGATCATCAGCATATAGTTGCTCCCAAGGGCAGTGAGTCATAAGTTTCTCTGTTAAGGCCTGGAGGACAATGGTAAATAGGAGAGGACTGTGAACTGAGCCCTGGTGAACTCCTACCTGTACTCTAAATTCATTGCTCTACTCATGGCTAACTCTCACCTTGTTAACAGCACTTTTACACATGTTTTGTATGACTTTCACAAGCCATTTATCTACCCCGTAGTTTCCTCAGCAATCATTAGATCACAAGCAAGGAACTCTGTTGAAAGCTTTCTCCAGGTCAACAAAGACCAAGTATATCGGTTTACTTTTAACTAGATATTTCTCCTGTAGTTGTCTTACTTAGATGGCATGAGTAGTACTTCCACCAGAACAAAACTGAACTACAGTTCATCTAATCTATTTTTGCTTCTAGTTAATTGTTTCTCCATAACTTTCATGACCAGGCCCAACAATTTCATACAGTTCGTAATTATTTCTCTCTGAAGCATCTATTTTACCCTTGTAAAAGTTGACTGCTATACTGGTCATTGAATGTGATATATTCTTGTACAAACTGTTTAACTATATTGTATCCTACTCCAGATATTTTAAGCATCTCAGTGGTAAATCTGGATGCACCAGAGGCTTTCCCTATCTTCATATCCTCATGTGCTTTATCTATTATACTGCTGTCAACTAGGATAGCTGGTCCCTCTGTTGGCTCCACACTAGAAAGACTCTCTTTCTCCCAGATATTCTCCGTTAGACATGGAGAATATCTGGCAGAAAGAGAGTCTTTCACAATAGCATTTCCAACAACCGTGACAACAGTGACAACAGCAGCAGCAAAAACAACTACAACAATAAAGAAACAAAACAAAGAAACAATAACAACAATAACAAGTATGTCAACAACAACAGTATCAACAACAGAGACATTATGTCACCATATAACAAAGCTATTTAAACTAGAATATCGCTATGAACATAAAACACTTGATAAATAACAGGAAACTCTTTCGTAATTAGATTAAAAATGAAATGTTGTTCATATGTTAGACATGTGTCATTGTTGTTGTTGTTTAACAGCCCCCTGCATTGCTGCCTCAGCTGAGCAGCTCTATAATCAAGGACATTCCAGTCGTGACCATCCTCTCTTTCAGCATGTCTTCTAGATTCGCATTGTCCAATGTATGTTTGTACAAAAGTTTTTTAATAAACCACCCACTCCTCACTTTCAAAGTTACCACAGTGTGATTTTAAGGGAGATTTATTTAGAACTTTTAGCAGTTCAAGAGAAGGCCATGGACACCCCCCCACACACACACACAAAAGGGGGGATTGATTCATTAATGGACCCTTCCCTCTAAATGTTCATTAGGTTCTAGAATAACATGTTATCAATCAGTAAATAAATAAATAAACAAATGAATACATAAAATAAACGAATAGCAAAATTAAAACAAATAAATAAAATTCTTTCTGGGAGTGTGTGAAATATTTTTCATCATCATCATCATCGTCATCATCACCATCATTGTTGTCGTCACCGTCATTACTGCTGCCATTGCTATCATTATTGTTTTTCAGAATCATTGATTTCTTTCTTGTTGTCACCATCATCATCATCATCATCACCATCATCATCATCACCATCAACTACCATCATCATCAATTTCATCGTCGCCATTATCGTTAATATCCTAAGTGTCATCATAATTCTTGTTGTCATTGTAAATCATCATCAACATCATCATCATCAACATCACCACTAGCATCATCATCTTCATCCTCCTCCTCCTCCTCCTCCTCCTCCTCCTCCTCCTCCTCCTCCTCATCATCATCATCATCATCATCATCATCATTATAATCATTATCACCATCATCATCATCATCATCATTATCATCATCATCATCATCATTGTCGTCATTGTCATCATCATCATCATCATCATCATCATCATCATCATCATCATCATCATCATCATCATCGTCATCATCATTATAATCATCATCAATAACAACAGCTGTAGTAGTAGCAGGAACATGAACATAAGATTGCCCCTTCTTTTTTTTTTTTTTATAAATAAAAAACATTTTTTTTAATTATTAGTTTGGAATGTATCATATAGAATGGCTAATGTCAAATAATTTCCATAAAGATTAATTCTGTTATGTTGATTAAGACCAGAAGTCGTCAATATTGGTTGACTACCATTTTCTCAATGTCATTAAATTTTCCCACATTATTATTATTATTATTATTATTATTATTATTATTATTATTATTATTATTATTATTATTTGCTGTTGTTGTTGTCATTGTTGTTGCTACTGCTGCTGTTGTCACGACTTGATTGGCATATTAGACATATTTCTGGGAAAAAATTAAACCCTAAATTTGCAACAATATGTGTGTGTGTATGTGTGTGTGTATGTGTGTGTGTTTATGTGTGTATATATATATATATATATATATATATATATATATATATATGTATGAATATACATATACATATATATATATATGTCTGTGTGTGTGTGTATATATAGCTGTAGAAACTCTGCCAAATCAGACTGGAGCCTGGTGTTGCCATCCGGTTTCACCAGTCCTCAGTCAAATCGTCCAACCCATGCTAGCATGGAAAGCGGACGTTAAACGATGATGATGATACATATATATATAAGTAGTAATGCAAATAAACACAGTTGTACTCAACACATACATACATATATACACATATCATCATCATCATCATCATTTAACAATTTAACATATATTTTCCATGCTGCCATGGGTTAGATGGTTTCATCAGAGGTGGCAAGCTGGAGAGCAATACCAGGTTTCAGCTTGATTTGGCTTAACTTCTACAGCTGGATGCCTTTCCTAACATCAACCTCCCTAGAGAGTGTGGTGGGGTTTTTTATATATAGGCGCATATATCTACATATATTCAGAAAGATAAACGCACATATGCATATATATATATATATATATATATATACCGGAGTAAGCACATGAAATGTGCAACAAGGTGGAAAAAAGAGTACTCAAATACCAGAGGTAGAGTAATATGCTTTATTTAAAAGCAGCAGAAATATAACAAAAGACTGTTACTCTGAGTTTCACGTTCCCGTTCATTGGACAGTTTTGTTAGAAATGGGGAAGGAATAACAATGCAATCAAAAGTAATATAAAATTTAAAACACATGGATCCGTTTGATTGGTCATTTCAAATAACGGTCATGGATGCGTAATGAACAAAACAAATGAATTTAATATAGATTCATCCTATTTAAAAAAATATCGAAGAAAACCTTAAATAGAAAAATGGGCTCAAAATACATATTGTAAATAATTAATTAATTATATTTGGATTAACACATTAAAATCAAATCAAATAAAATAAAATATATCCTGCATTCAAAATAAAATAAAATACATGTGTATGTATGTATGTTTCCTAGCTCTTCTGTGTGACCCCTCCATCCGGCATTCACCATAATAGATTGCTAACCACTACACATTCTTTTTTTTCTCACCTTGTTCTTTCTGTGTTCCTTTCTGTGGAAGAGCATAGGCTCAAAACATTAAAGACTTTCTCTATTCCCGAGCATTATACTAATACATCTGTTTGTTGTCTACACCACCTGTCTTCGTCTTTTGCTTTTTTTAGAATTCTCCCTATATATATATATATATATATATATATATATATATACAGCATAAAAATACAGAATACATGATTTCTTAACTTTAAAGCTGTTTCAGGAAACTCGGGCATATGTAATAATCCTAATATTCATAATTTACAGATGGAATGTGCAAAATATCTTGGGTATACAACCAGTAAACAGTCGCACAGAGACATTGCAATAAGTTCAGTTTCCCTCACCTGAGGCACATTTTTTAGATGCAGGCATGGTTGTGTGGTAAGAAGCTTGCTTTCCAACCACATGGTTCTAGGTTCACTTGCCCGAGGTGCCACACAGTGGCACCTAGGGCAAGTGTCTTCTGCTATAGCTTTGGGCCAACCAAAACCTTGTGAGTGGTTTTGGTAAACGAAAACTGAAAGAGGCCCATCATATATATGTATATATAAGTATATGTTTGTGTGTCTATGTTTGTCTCACCACCATCGCTTGTCAACTGATGCTGGTGAGTTTACATCCCTGTAACTTAGCAATTTGGCAAAAAGATACCAGTAAATTAAGTACTAGGCTTACAAAGAATAAGTCCTGGGGTCAATTTGTTCAACTAAAGGCGGTGCTCCAGCATGGCCACAGTCAAATGACTGGAACAAGTAAAAGAATAAAAGAAAATATGTGTTTTTGTAAATATGCATATATGTATATGTATTCATATAAACAACAGTAGCATCATCCTCTATGGGATTGCCATATTTAGGTGGCAAATATACTTCACAATTCCGTGCTGCTACTGTTCACTTCTCACTCAGAGATTTAATATTCTTTGTTTCTCCTTTTTCAAGATCAGAACAGTTTGTCACTGGAAAAAGCATATAATATTTTGCGTTTGCAAAGAGTTCTCATCACTAGCCAGTGATTATCACACATTGATGATGGGTTACTAATCAGAAATCCGGGTCTATGTGTATCACGTAAGGCTAGAGATGGGAACGATGCTTTCCCTTCGCAAATACTTATCAGGCACAGACAGTGTGTCATTAGCCAGCTAGGGGAGATGTCCTCCTGGAGCTGTAAACAACAGTAGCATCATCCTCTATGGGACTGCTACATTTAGATGGCAAATATACTTCATGACATTTATATTTATATTTATATTTGATATATAATTATATATAATTATGTATATATTATGTAAATATCATGTATATATATATATATATATATATATATATATATATATATATATGTGTGTGTGTGTGTGTGTGTGTGTGTGTGTGTGTTTGTGTGTGTGTGTGTGTGTGTGTGTGTTTGTGTGTGTGTGTGTGTGTGTGTGTGTATATATATATATATATATATATATATATATAGTTCATAGATGAGATCCAGATATTCTCTGTATAGTTCCATTTTTGAACTTCTCTCCTTTAACATCTCAAATGCAAGATCTCTTCCCTGAAGATGGGGGCTCATCTTATCCTATGATGGAATCAATCTACACACATTATTATGGGCTGCTGAGCCCCAGAAACAGCTGTTGGATTTGTAATTCTTTTCTATCACCTTTGTGTATCATTTGTACTCTGTGTAAGTTGGACCTTTTTATATGTATACATATATACATTTGTTGTATTTATGTATTTAATATACTTTATGTATTTAATATACTTTATGTATTGATCTGTATAACTTGCTCATCCCTACATTTACCTTTATATATATATAAAATCGCCCCCAGGACTTATTCTTTGAAAGCCTAGTACTTATTCTATCGTTCTCTTTTTGCCGAACCGCTAAGTTACGGGGATGTAAACACACCTGCATCAGTTGTCCAGCAATGGTGGGGAGACAAACACACACACACACGCACGCGCGTACACACACACACACACACACACACACACACACACACACATATACATATATACGACAGGCTTCTTTCAGTTTTCGCCTACCAAATCCACTCCCAAGGCTTTGGTCAGCTTGAGGCTATAGTAGAAGACACTTGCCCAAGATGCCACGCAGTGGGACTGAACCCGGAACCATGTGGTTGGTAAGCAAGCTACTTACCACACAGCCACTCCTGCACCTATATATATGTTTGTAACGTATTTTAACTTCTAAAAGCAAATTCACTGCAGCCACCTCCACCTCTTGCCTGACTCACTCTTATTTCCTTTACCTTCCAACCCAAAATTGATATTCAACATTGACCACACCTCCACCTGTGTTCACCAATCACTACATCCACCTCTACCTCCATCTCTAAAAGTCTGTCATTCTCCATTCACAATCTCACAAACTTTATCCACCTACTCTTTCCAATTCCCTGTCCCTATTCTCTCATGTGTTCACCTTCTTATACTTTGAGTTTATGTGCTGATATCTCATTACTACTATCTCTTTTCTATCTTTCTAGTTAGGGTATACAGAATAGTAAAATGTTCTGAAAGTATGTGCATTTGAAACAGAGGCCTTATTCTCCATTTGGCCCACTCTGCAAACCCCACACATGTCAAATTACTAATGATCCTAAAGAGTATTAAGAACTTTATTGCCAAAAGTTATGCTGGCATTTTTACAGTTGAAAATCCAAATTTAGCGTCTGCATTGCTACTGACACTATATTCCATAACATCTGTTCAATTTACTCTTATAATGGTACGATGCTACATCAAGCATATGCACAACTATGCCTCCCCTTCTCTATACAAGGATTTCAAAATATTCAACAAACATAAAAAGATTGCCATTTTGTAGTTTAGTTTCAATAGTAGCCATGATTGGAAAATGCACCAAATCATAACATCATATATTAATTCAGAATAGCTTGAGTTTTCTTATGAAAGCAATAATAGCCTGTTTGCAAGATATAAGATTACAGTTTTCTCCTGTTTTTTTAACAAATTAAACTTTTTCAAATACACCTGACAGGTAAAATATATCACCCATAACAACAGCAACAACAAACTGTTCGGCACGCTGCTTACTTTTCAGAAATGACAAAACTGTCTCCAACTGCCACAAAGCTACAAAGACAATTAGCTTTTGATAAACTTAACACCTCTGTCTGCATCAGTAGCCATTCAGACTGTCATTTTTGCCACAAACATTGCAAGAAAAAAAGACAATCTTGAAATGCATTTAATTTGATAATGTTGGCAGTTTTTATTACAATGGCTAGGGGTGGTTGGCAGATGTCCTCACAATTTTTCTGCTTTTAAATTTTGATGATGGATCATACAGTGTATGCAAAAAAAAAAAAAAATCTTAAGGTTTTTTTCAAAAGGTAATACCTTCAACTGCATAAACCATTATATTTCCATGTGGAATACTGTTTTCCTTGAAATAAATCTCAAGTTCTTTAACAATTATTCCATGTCTTGGTATCTATTGTCTGTCTTCAGGTGAAAAATGTTTCCTCTTTGAGTTGATAGTTATTCCAAAACATAACATGCATAATTAGTTGGTTGTTGTCATTAAAAGCTGTTTCATCAATTTGTAGGGGTAAACAGGTTTTATTTTGAAGCTGTCCAAAAACTGATAAGTTGTTGTAAGAGATGATCTTTGGTTAGTTAATGTGTGCTTTGCTCCATGACGCAATGGTGCAATGGCCCAGTGGTTAAGGCAGCGGACTCGCGGTCGGAGGATCGCGGTTTCGATTCTCAGACCGGGCGTTGTGTGTTTATTGAGCGAAACACCTAAGCTCCATGAGGCTCCGGCAGGGGCTGGTGGCGACCCCTGTTGTACTCTTTCGCCCCAACTTTCTCTCATTCTTTCTTCCTGTTTCTTGAGTAACACTGCGATGGACTGGCGTCTCGTCCAGCTGGAGGGGAACACATACGCCATAGAAACCGGGAAAACGAGCCCATGAGCCTGGCTAGGCTTTGAAAGGGTGACGTTTATCCTTGCTTCATGGCAATTGAAAAGACAACATATTCCACACTCGAAATGAAAGCTTCATGACCATTATGTGGCTTCAAAGCTTTTCCAATCATGTTGGTTGTCTCAAAGGATTTAAGTAAACTGTTGTATACTGTGGATATTCCTTTGTTAAACAACTGATTCAAAGTTTATATAGCTTAGAAATCATCACTCAGTTTGTTTATTCTGTTTAAAGAACTCTTTGGATTTTCTCTTCTTGGTATCATGCTTTGAACAATACCAAATGGTATTAACCCTTTAGTCAAATCTAATACTTTACCCATTCATATTGTTTTGAATTAATTATGTATTATCTTGTAGCTTTGAGATTTCGTTAGAGTGATTGTTTGTCTTTAGAAAAACATTGTAGGTCAGATGTGAGAAGCCACATTTGTCCAGTTTGAACATAAAACAGCAGGGATATTTGGGCTAGATTTGGTTGATTTAAACACCAGAGGGTTAAATTGTTTTCCAAATGGTTTAATATCTGTTATGGTAACATTCTGTTATTTGAAAGTTCTGTCATACATACAAGTCAAATCGACTTTGTAATGTTCTCTGGAAATGGAACAAAATTGTGGAATATAACCTAGATTTTTTTCCCTTTGACATACAAAACTGAGTAATCTGATATAAAAATACAATAATTAACATCACTAATCTTTGGATAATTAATGATATAGCATTAATTATGATAATGAGATCATTTTAGTAAGTAGTCAGTACACACTGTAAAGGATTTGGCAAATGAGCAAAGAAAGCATGGGGCTTATGAGGTCCATTCAGTACTGTCTCATGATGTATGAAGGGCTTGTTGATAGCAAGGGCATCAAACCATAGAGAACAAAGCCAAACAACAATTACAAGCACCATTTTTCATGGGAACAGGGTGACTGTGATGACCCATTCAACCCATGGCAGTATGGAAAGCAAATGTAAAGTGAATGATGTTGATGATGATATTGATGGCGGTGGTGGTTGTAGTGATGATGATGATGATGATGATGATGATGACGACGACGACAACGACGACAACGGCGGCGGCAGCGGCAGCGGCAGCGGCAGCGGCAGCGGCAGCGGCGGTGATGCTGGTGATGATGATGATGATGATGATGATGATGATGATGATGTGGAGGAGGAGGAGGAGGAGGAGGATGACAATAAATTATTAACAAAGAACAAAAAATAAATTCAGAAATTCTGTGTCAAATGTACAAAGCTTAATTTATAAATTTGTGTGTGTGGGGGTGTATGCATGTGTGTAATTATATGCAAGTTTGTGCATGTGTGAGTGTGATGTGTGTGTATGCACGTGCGTTTGTGTGTCTGTGTGTCTGTTTGTGCAATAACGTTGATAATCTGCATCTTCATGTGTCACTATCAAGCAAAAGCAGTGATGTAATGGTTACATTCCCAGCTAATATGTCCAGTTGCTCTGTGGATTTGAAAAGCAATGGATATTTTTAAAAAATTCTATTACTTGATAGCAGTTAAGATTTGGGGACAAAGAAGAACATCTGGCTATAAAATGCTGCTTCAGATATGTCTTTGTTCAACCTCTGTTAGCATAGAAAAACAGATCATCCTTTTCATAACAACTCACCTGAAACCACCTTTTGTTCTGTGTCACAAAGTAATCTAAATTTGAACTTACCATTTTATGTTAATTTATGTTAATTTATGTTAATTTATGTTCCAAATATCAACTTACTTATGACAACATTATTTTAATAAATTCTTCGTTGTTTTCAAAATTTATTGAAACAAAAAATGTATTTCAGCAGAAACATAGTATGTTTTAAGGATTTGGTAAAATAATAACCCTTTTCTTTTCATTAATGGGTATATTAAGCTGATGTCTGGGACATGACTTAATGAAGTAATTCCTGCATAGAATTATGAAGAGAAAGGTTCTGGTGGTGAAGCATGACCTTTGAACGTTGGGCCTCACAGAGGCAATGACGAAAGACCAAGGCCTCTGGAGATATGCTGTGACTGCGAAGACCTGACAAATAAAGTGAGTTCATGGCTGTATCCTACACCAGTTTTGCATAACCAGCCCCAGCCCATTCAAAAGTACCATGGATCATAGGGCGACCTGCTGTGCTTGAGGAGACCTATTGAGTCAAGTACATCAACATCAAAATGAAAATCAAATGGAAATTGTAGTTGTAATACCCGTACCGGTGCCATGTAAAAAGCACCATTCGAACACGGCCGATGCCAGCGCTGTCTTGACTGGCTTCCGTGCCAGTGGCACGTAAAAAGCACCAACTAATCGTGGCCATTGCCAGCCTCCTCTGGCCCCTGTGCCAGTGGCACGTAAAAAGCACCCACTACACACACGGAGTGGTTGGCATTAAGAAGGGCATCCAGCTGTAGAAACACTGCCAGATCAGACTGGAGCCTGGTGCGACCTAGCTTGCCAGTCTCCAGTCAAACCGTCCAACCCATGCCAGCATGGAAAACGAACGTTAAATGATGATGATGATATGAAAATAGAAATATTTTTCATGAGAAGGTCACAGGAGGCTGACTGAAGAGAGGTTGGTATCATACTAGAAGGGTTAAAAAAAAAATTTTCGGGGGGGGGGGGGGGGGATTAAAAAAAAGTTAATTCCTCCTACAACAAACAATGACTTTATTTTTGGTCTATTTATTTCTTTGATTATCAATTGAGCCTGCATCTTTAAAGCTTTCCAATTCTTAATTGGTTTCTCTTCAGATGTGAATTATCCTCAAGAATCTCAAAAATATCATCTAATTAAATCTTGTCTAAAACCAGACCTCTGTGATTCTTATAAGAATGGTTTTTCTTGTTAACATAGAAAATTAAAAATATAAATTGCTTAAAAATATATAAGAAATATAAATACGAAAATATAAATATATTTAAAAATATAAAGTTTTGAAAATATAAATTGTTTAAAATATAATATAGATATAATATATGTATATATATAATATAAATATAAATATATTTTAAAAAGCAATATTTTAAAAATAAGTGTAATATATGTATAAAAAATATAAATACCAAAATATAAATATATTTAAGAATGTAAAAGGTTTAGAAATATAAATTTTTTAAAAATATGAATACAATATACAAATATAAAAAATTAAAATATAATATTTAAAATCATAAATGGTTTAAAAATATAAACTGTTTAAAAAATATATTTGTAAACAAAATGTAATAATTTGACTTTTTAATATTCTCATTTTTCAAATTTTCTTTTCTTAGCATTTTCTTTATGAATACCATGACTCGTTCCTCAAAAATACAAAAACAAGAAAGAAAGAAAGAAAGGAAAATGTAAGGTTATTATTTGTAATCAAAAAGAAAACATTTCAAACTCTTATATTTTAAAATAATTTAATTGCTTTCAAATATTCTGTGATTCACAGCTTTATCTTGTATCATGTGCTATGCAGTGGAGAATGTGTGGATGGCATCTGTATACACACACACACACACACACACACATTTGTATGCATGTATATGTGTAGGTGTGTGCATAAATCATCACCATTGAATGTCCATTTTTCCATGCTGGCATGGGTCAAAGTTTACTGAGTCAAATTTTCCCATTATGTTGCCAATATACACCTGTTTCCAAGCAACGTACCATTTCCTCACAACCAGACATGATTTTCATGGAGGACTGAAAATATATGACACTGCTTGTATGATGGTGACACTCATTTACAACTATCACACAATGTCAACAGTAAGAGACATAAACATACACAGACACACTCACATATACATACATACATATATATATGTATGCATATATACATACATACATTCATACATACATACATACATGCATGCATACATACATGCATGCATACATACATACATACATACATACATACATACATACATACATACATACATACATACATACATACATAAATTAAACACAAAGGGTGAATGTATTATCACCGATAGAATACAGTATCACAAAGGCATACTCCAAGGAGACAGCCTCTCTGTGATGTTGTTTATACTTTCTGTAAACCCCTTTGTCATTCATGTTAAGGATGTTTGAAGGATATCTCAGTGGTTCACAAGGAAACAGAAATACCAAAATTACACACTTGTTTCTTTGTGGATGACCTGAAACTTTATGCAAAGAATATGCATGAGATGAAAAAAGCCTTGACCTAGTTACAACATTCTTAAAGGATGTAGGGCTGGAGTTTGGTCAGGATAAATGTTGTTATATGGTTATGAAAAGAGGGAAAACTATAAACCAGACTAGTAACATCTCCATCAATTATTTGACTCTTTCCCTCACATCTGACAAGGAATGTTACAGGTATTTAGGGGTGGATGAAAATATATCTTACAGTGGCACCTATAACAAAACACATGTCACCAAAGAATATTACGACTGAATAAAGAAAATTTGGACCTCAGAACTCTCTGCATTCAATAAAACGGTGGCCCACAATGTGTTTGCATTGCCAGTACTCATACCAACATTTGGGCTGCTTGATTGGGCGCTTGATGAGATATGAACCATTGATGTGAAAACCCGAAAAATACTAACAAGCACACATAATTTCCACATAAACAGTGACATAGTCCGCCTCTACCTAAAACGAAAACAAGGCGGAAGAGGCTTAACATTGATCCAAAATGCCTTTGAATGAAGCATCATATCCCTTCAGCAACATCTTTTAATCACCAAGTGTCGAAGTGCATCCTTTGACCCAAGTTTGCATACATGAGGCTGATAACATCATAAGTCTTGGAAGGTAGCTCATTGAGCAACACTCTTTGTCTGATAACCTAGAATACATGCCCAAAGAAGTCACACGACTCTTCCGCCATTTATCATCAGCTGAAAGGACGAACCTATATGGGCAGAAGACTCTGCATGGATATGTTACTAGAAAGCTCCATGATGATAGCAACATTGATCATCAAAGCAGTTTATCATGGACCAATAGCCGGATTACTACTTCTCACTTTGAAGGTTATGTGTTTGCAATTCAGGAACAGGAAATATCAACCAAGCATCTAATGCACAAAAGAGAAAAGCAGTAAAATGTGACAACCGATGCAGACTTTGTGGAGTTCACACTGAAGATATCACCCACATCATAAGCAGTTGTCTGAAAATGTCATCACAGTATTATCTATTGATGAGGCATGATGTTGTAGTTAGGACACTATAATGAAGTCTGTCAGAAGGACAAAGAAATAAGAACCTACAGTATGGTTGAAGCCATAGCCACTCATAATGAAAAGGAATACTGGTGGAATATTCCAGTGAAGACCTCTTTAAAATGTAAGCACAACAGACCTGATATAATGATTTTGAATAGAGAAAAGAAACTGTGCACAGTTGTAGAAATTAGCTGCCCAGCGGATGTTAACACAAAGCTGAAGATCAGTGAAAAAGAGAACACCTATGCTGAACTATTGTGAAATCTGCAGTTACTCTATCCAGAATACAAGTTCAGATTTATGCCTGCAATTATTGGAGCCCTGAGATATTGTAACAGATTGCCTAAATACCAATCTTGAGAAATTAGGCTTCTCAAAACCAGAAAGGAGAAAGCTAATTCAAAGACTACAGTTCCAATCCATCACTGAAACTGTAAAAATCTGTAAAACTCTCCAGAAGTTTACCATTTAAGTATATATGAGCCTGTGTAGATATGCAGGTAAATGCATGAAAATATATACATAAAACATACAAATCTGCACATATGCATACATACATACATACATACATACATAATACATACATAATACATACATACATAATACATACATACATACATACATACAAACAAACAAACAAACATACCCTGTTGCTAATGTTGAAATTCCTATGTAGGAGCCTTGGATCTAGGTGAGAGACCAGTTCTTTCTCTATTGGTAAGAAATCTTCAAATAAACTGAATAAGGACATACATTCATATATACATATAAGAGAGAGAGGGGGCATCTATGGAGTATTGATAAGGAGTTTGCAAATCCAGTAACCAAGATACACTTTCAGGTTCATACTTAGTATTATTGAAGCAACAGAATGCATAACAACCTGTCTGGAGCAAAGTATGGCCGAACTTGGGATCTTGGAGAGAGAATGCATATCCTTAACTCAAAAACTACAAATGATCACAATAACTGGAACAATAAAGATTTGCAAGACCTTAAGATTTAAGGATGATAGTTTAAACAAGATGCTTCCCTTCATGACTTTGCTACCAAGTAGGTGACTGGTCAAAATTTACTCTAAATCTAAAAGAGAAAGAGAACATTCATTCATTCATTCATTCATTCATTCATTCATTCATTTATTCCTACATACATTCATACATATATGTACCAACAAATTTAAACAAAAACCTAGAAATACTAGGTTTTTCGAAGAAAGAGCGAAAGAAACTGACACGGATTCTCCAAATTCAATTTATTAGTGGCTCAGTGAAGACATTCCAAAGATTCTCAATTTGTTTATGTGTGTGTGTGTGTGTGTGTGTGTGTGTGTGTGTGTGTGTGTGTTTCTCTGTGTGTGTGTGTGTGTGTGTGTTTCTCTGTGTGTGTGTGTGTATGTGTGTGTGTATGTGTGTGTGTGTATGTGTGTGTGTGTATGTGTGTGTGTGTATGTGTGTGTGTGTGTGTGTGTGTGTGTGTGTGTACAGGTAACTGGACAAACAAAAGAAGGGCATTCAACACATTTATTGGGAGTTACATGTATGGATTCAAACAGTTTGATTCAAATTCTTGGTACTCTGAGTTTCAAGAATGATGCTAATCAAATTCAAAATGGCTGAAGATTAACATCACGCTTGAAACTTGAAGTACCAATGAATTTGAATCAAACTGTTTTGATCTATCTATCTATCTATCTATCTATCTATCTATCTATCTATCTATCTCTCTCTCTCTCTCTCTCTCTCTCTCTCTCTATATATATATATATATATATATATATATATATATATATATGTATATATATATATAAACAATATATGAGTATATGCATATATATGTACATGTATGTACATACCTTCATCTACATGTACATATAGATACATATCGGGGTACATGACGTTGCAAAAAAAACATAGACAAAATGATAAACAAGGTACAAAAAACACACAGGCCACATAGAGAACATATCCTTCATCAGCTGCCACCATTAAAACACTGGCGTTTCGAAGAGTTAGGGCAGGACGCATCGTTCATCTTCATATATATATATATATATATATATATATATATATATATATTTAAAAGTCTTTGTGAAAATTACTTGATACACTTTTACTTGATAAAAAAGATTTTAAAAAAAAGTTATAAATTCTTTATCAAAACATCACTAACCTTTGTGGAAGAAGTCTGTTTCTAGTGTGTGTAAGTGCTTTTGACTATCTTTTCAAACACATGTATTCTTGGATAATGTGTGTGAGTCAGCTTGCGAAGACCTGTTGGGGCAAGTGAAAGCGAAATCGTGATGGCACCTGTACCAGTGGAGGACTAAGAGCACCGTCCGAGCGTGATCGTTACCAACGTCGCCTTCCTGGCACTTGTGCCGGTGGTACGTGAAAAGACATTCGAGAGAGATTGTTGCCAGTGCCGCTGGACTGGCTCCTGTGCAGGTGGCACGTAAAATACACCATATCGAGCGTGGCCGTTGCCAGTACCTCCTGACTGGCCTTCATGCTGGTGGCACATAAAAGCACCCACTACACTCTCGGAGTGGTTGGTGTTAGGAAGGGCATCCAGCTGTAGAAACTCTGCCAAATCAGACTGGAGCCTGGTGTAGCCATCTGATTCACCAGTCCTCAGTCAAATCGTCCAACCCATGCTAGCATAGAAAGCGGACGTTAAACGATGATGATGATGATGATGATATATATATATATATATATATATATACATAAATATATATATATACATACATACATATATATATATAAATGTGTGTATATATATATATATATAGGGAGAGAGAGAGAGATATCATCATCATCATCATCATCATCATCATCCTTTAATATCCATTGTCCATACTGGCATGGGTTGGATGGTTTGATCAGAGCTGGTAATCTGAGGGGCTACACCAAACTCCAGACTGGTTTAGTATGGTTTCTATGGTTGGTTGCTCTTCCTAATGCTAATCATTCTGAGAATGTAATGAGTGCTTTTATGTGCCTTTGGCATGGCTGCCATTTGTGTGACACCAGTATCCACCAGAACTATGATTTCACTTGGCTTGATGGGGCTTCTTTTTGAGCTTGGCACATAAATATATATATATATATATATATATATATATATATATATATATATAATAATTTTTTTCCAGAGGATGTAGCAACCGTTACCAATATAGCATAAGAACTTACCCTAGGAGATCATTAATTAGATTCCTTAAGGGTCGTTCTCACAGTTTATATTTATATCATAAGATTTTTAAACTTTTAAATTTTCATATTCAAAAGAGACAGAGACTTCAAATTCGATATATCGATTTATTCACCACTCTATGTTAACATTTCTGTGCCAAACTTATCCAGTGACTGGTCCATTGGATTTAGACGTTTGGCACTTCTTCAGGAGTGGTTACCTTTCGAACAAAACACGAAAAAACACATACATAACTATTATTAGGTCTTTAGGACATCGTTAGCTTTCGTGTTTGTTATTATAGGGGAGATAACTCCTTAATTTTCTATTTTTATTGCTCTCCTGTGGATTTCCACTAGATTAATTATTTTGTTTATTTCTCTTTACTATACTATATTACCCGTATACATATGCATACATACACATGCACACACACATACATATATATATATACACATATATATATATATATATATATATATATATATATATATATATATATATATACATACATATATCACTCGAGGTATTTCGTGTTGCAAGACAGTGTAGGAGAGAGAATAGTGATGTTGTAGGAGAGAAATGTGTTCGCATGGATGATGGTACGCTTGCATTAAATGAGGATGCAAAGAAAGAGGTCTGGAGATGCCACTACGATAGATTGCTTAATAAAGAGAATGAATGGGAGAAAGAGAGCCTGCCTTATGTCGACCCAATAGAGGGACCAGCTATCCGAGTTGATAGTACCAGGGTAGATAAAGCAATTAAGAGTATGAAGACTGGGAAAGCCCCCGGCCCATCAGGAATCACTGCAGAGATGCTCAAAATATCTGGCAGTGTTGGCTATAGCCTAGTCACCCGTATTACGAACCAGGTGATACACGAAGGAGTCATACCCTATGACTGGTGTAGCAGCATCATAGTCAACTGCTACAAAGGTAAAGGGGACGCTTTAGATACAAATAATTACAGAGGCATCAAGCTGTTAGATCAGGTTATGAAAGTTACAGAGAGGGTCATAGCCCAACTAATTAGGGAGCGAATCAATTTAGATGAGATGCAGTTTGGGTTCGTGCCAGGTAAAAGCACTACTGATGCCTTATTTCTAGTGAGACAGTTGCAAGAGAAATACCTAGCTAAGGATAAACCTCTGTACCTGGCTTTCGTTGACATGGAGAAAGCCTTTGACAGGGTCCCCCGATCCCTTATCTGGTGGTCAATGAGGAAACTTGGGATAGAAGAATGGTTAGTGAGAGCTGTGCGAGCCATGTACAGAGATGCTGCCAGTAAGGTGAGGGTTGGAAATGAGTACAGCAATGAATTCCGGGTAGAGGTAGGGGTCCACCAAGGTTCCGTCCTCAGCCCCCTATTATTTACCATAGTCCTCCAGGCAATCACAGAGGAGTTCAAGACAGGTTGCCCCTGGGAGCTCCTCTATGCTGATGACCTTGCCCTAATTGCGGAGTCACTATCAGAACTAGAGGAGAAGTTTCAGGTGTGGAAGCAAGGTCTAGAATTGAAGGGCCTTAGAGTCAACCTAGCTAAAACCAAAATCCTAATAAGTAGGAAGGTAGATAAAACACAAACCCCTTCAGGTAGATGGCCCTGCTCAGTATGTAGAAAAGGAGTAGGTAGTAACTCTATAAGATGTACCCGGTGCAAGCTATGGACACATAAGAGGTGCAGCAACATCAAAGGCAGGTTAACTAGCAAGTTAGTTTTTGTTTGTGGCAGATGTTCAGGTGCAATAAAGACTGCAAACAAACAGGAAACAACTTCTATCTCATTCCAGGGTGAAAAACTAGAGGTAGTCGATAGCTTCCGCTATCTGGGCGACCAAGTTAGTAGTGGGGGTGGGTGCGCTGAAAGTGTAGCTGCTAGAATAAGAATAGCCTGGGCAAAGTTTAGAGAGCTCTTACCCCTGCTGGCGACAAAGGGACTCTCACTCAGAGTAAAAGGCAGACTGTATGACGCATGCGTACGAACAACCATGCTACATGGCAGTGAAACATGGGCTGTAACTGCTGAGGACATACGTAAGCTCGCAAGGAATGAAGCCAGTATGCTCCGTTGGATGTGTAATGTCAATGTGAATACCCGTCAGAGTGTAAGTATCTTGAGAGAAAAGCTGAACATTAGAAGCATCAGTTGTGGCGTGCAAGAGAGACGATTGCGCTGGTATGGACATGTGGTGAGAATGGAGGAGGATAGCTGCGTGAAAAAGTGCCACACCCTAACAGTTGAGGGAACCCGTGGAAGAGGTAGGCCCAGGAAGACCTGGGCTGAGGTGGTGAGGCAAGACCTTCGTACATTGGGCCTCACCGAGGCGATGACTACGGACCGAGACCTTTGGAAATGGGCTGTGCGTGAGAAGACCCGGCAAGCCAAGTAAGATCGTTGCCAGTGCCCCTGGACTGGTTCTTGTGCGGGTGGCACATGAGATGCACCATTTTGAGCGTGGCCGTTGCCAGTACCGCCTGACTGGCTCCTGTAGGATTTTCGAGCGAGATCGTTGCCAGTGCCCCTGGACTGGCTTGTGCGGGTGGCACATAAAAGACACCATTTCGAGCGTGGCCGTTTTCGTGCGGGTGACACGTAAAAGCACCCACTACACTCTCTGAGTGGTTGGCGTTAGGAAGGGCATCCAGCTGTAGAAACTCTGCCAAATCAGACTGGAGCCTGGTGTTGCCATCCGGTTTCACCAGTCCTCAGTCAAATCGTCCAACCCATGCTAGCATGGAAAGCGGACGTTAAACGATGATGATGATGATGATGATATACACACATATATATACCCATACATATATACACACATACATACAAATACAACACACATACATATATACATACACATGCACACACACATATACGCATACACACACATATATACATACATACATATACATACACAGATATATATACATATATATATATATATATATATATATATATACATATATACATACATACATATATACACACACACACACACACACACTATCTTTTATGCACTCATCCATATATGCATAATTGCACATACATGAGACATCATGCTGTACTTCATCACATCTTGAGATCATTTATACCAACGAAATGTACCTCTTATGATATGCGTACATTTCAGAGCATTATTCTTTACTTTATTAATCAATTTATCCTTAGAGAAGAGTATGTGGTACAGTTCCACCGTACAGAGCGAACAATACTTTCTTCCTCTCTCATATGGCATTGATCTAGCTATTATAGACCATTCTAATGAATACTGTTTATTACTTTCCTTAAGACCCCAGATGTATTTGCTAAGACTAGTGCTAGCCATTTTCTTCCTATCTCTAAAGCATGAGAAATGGTTAGAAATTCTACGGCATACCTGTCCTGAAGTGCACCCCAAGTATGTCATGGTATCTGTTTGAGTCTTTACTTTGCATTGATATATCGAATTTGAAGTCTCTGTCTCTTTTGAATATGAAAATTTAAAAGTTTAAAAATCTTATGATATATATATATATATATATATATATATATATATATGTATGCATATATGTATGTGTGTGTAGATAGACAGACAAACAGACACACACATATATATATATATATATATATATATCATCATCATAATCATCATCATTGTTTAACATCCGCTTTCCATGCTAGCATGGGTTGGACGATTTGACTGAGGACTGGTGAAACCAGATGGCTACACCAGGCTCCAATCTGATTTGGCAGAGTTTCTACAGCTGGATGCCCTTTCTAACACCAACCACTCAGAGAGTGTAGTGGGTGCTTTTATGTGCCACCTGCACGAAGGCTAGTCAGACGGTACTGGCAACGGCCATGCTCAAAATGGTGTATTTTATGTGTCACCTGCACAGGAGCCAGTCCAGGGGCACTGGCAACGATCTCGCTCGAAAATCCTTACACATGTCACGGGCACAAGTGCCAGAAAGGCGACGCTGGGCACAGGTGCCATCACGATTTCGCTTTCGCTTTCCCCAATAAGTCTTCGCAAGCTGAGTTTCGTGTCCAATGAAGGAGACGACGTTGGCATGGGTGCCAGTCGGCGAATTTAGTATATATATATATATATATATATATATATATATATATGTATACCTCACCTCACCTGCTCCAAAGAAAGCCAAGATCAGTTCATCTGCTGGGAAAGTGATGGCCTCAGTTTTTTGAGATGCAAAGGGCATTGTGTTTATTGTCTATCTTTAAAATGGCCACTTCATCAATGGTGAGTACTTTGCCAACTTGCTGAGGCTGTTACAAAAGCTTATCAAGGTCAAATGCCCAGGAAAACTAACAAGAGGAGTCTTGTTTCATCAGGACAATGTTCCAGCACACAAGTCCTTGCTTTCAATGGCTGCTGTGCATGACCGAGTTGTGCATTGGACTGGTTGATCTCCCTCCCTATTCTCCTGATTTATCATTTGTTCCCCAGCATCAAAAAAACGTCTGGGAAACAGTATCACAGTGATGATAGCAACATGCCTGCTGTTGATACTTTTTGACTTACAGGATGAAAGTTTCTTAAGCAGTGGGATCCAAACATTGTATCACCGATGGAAGGACTGTGTACACTGCAAAGTGGACTTTCTCGAAAAACAAACCTCATTTGTTTACATTCCATGACAGCGTCTTGGTCAGCCTGTGAACTTTTCAGCCAACCTTTGTATATGTGTATGTTTGCATGTGTATATGTGTGTGTTTGTATGTGTATGCGTGCCCGCATGTGTGTGTGTGAATGAGTGTATGTGTACATGTTTATATATATATATATATATATATAATAATAATGATATTAGGGACAAAATCCAAAATTACAGGTAAAAACTCAATTAAAATCAATTTATAAAAATTAAATTGCGCTTTTAATTATTAATTTTTCTATATGTGACAGTGGATTTTCATCAATGAGTTCATGAACCTTGGTTCTTTTCCCTAAAACTATATATTTATAAAGTTGTAGTATATTGTCAACTTAATGTGACAATCCCAATAAGGGAATACACTACTGCTGTTTAGCCCTAGGAAGCTGGACCGCTTCCTGTCGGCCTTGACACAATTACTGTGTCCTTAAGTTTGTGAAGGGGAGACAAGCTCCCCCACCCAGCCTAGCCAGCATTCAGGGACATGTTTCTGAGTCTTTGCTCGTCATCAGCCTGAAGTAGCTTGCCAGCTGGATAGAGAGGCCTGTCTCTCCTTAAACTTAAAGACACAGTAATTGTGTCAAGGCCGACAGGAAGCGGTCCAGCTTCCTAGGGCTAAACAGCAGTAGTGTATTCCCTTATTGGGATTGTCACATTACGTTGACAATATACTACAACTTTGTCGCTCCACTACTGCTTAAATCTCTTTGAGAGATTTAGAAATATTATATTTCTAATATATATTTATATATATATATATATATATATTTATATATGTGTATATATATATGTGTGTGTGTGTGTATGTGTGAGTGTGTGTATGCATACATACATATATATATACATATATGTATAGATGCATCTTGGCCTAACGGCCCTTAATGTTTGTCTTTGCCAATTGTTTACTCTGTCATTGTTTGCTCAGTCAAAGCTCTAACACTCTAGAAATTTTATATTCTAAAAATTTCTGGATGTTGCTGTTTTATGAAGTTTTCCTATATTGTCGTTGAAAACTCGAAATAGGGAGTAATTAACAGTCGACAACTGAAGAGGGGTTAGGCTTCTTTTGGTATTTTGTTCTGTACTTGTCTTTCATTATGTGTTTACATATTTTTCACTCATTGGTGATGTCCTTTTCTTATTGTATATTTTATAATTTGTCCTATACTTATTGCTTATGTGTCTACATAATTTTCACTTTATACATATATTTATATAAATATGTACATATTTGTGTGAGTATATATGTATGTATGTGAATAAACACACACACACACACATACACATACATATATGTAAGTATGTATGTATTAGTTGATATTTCCACTAATTTTGATATTTTTTTCGCTAGAGCAAGGATTGAAATTTGACATTGGTTTAACAGCGAGGACTTACGGAATAAAAAATAATTTAAAAGAGGTAAGTTTGGCAAACGATCAAAAGAATTGGCAACAGCTCAGATGAGGAAAAGATGAGTGAGGTGGTCTGGTAAATAAGTATAAGTATAGACATGCTTCAGTAATTATCTACTCTGTATGGTTGCCAAAGTTGATCAAAAGTGAAGCAGAGAGAGGTATATTTTTCAGACCTTGAAAACATCTTCTAGGCTTTCTTATCAATAGAAAAGTATAAGATGTAAACATCATGTCTTAAGCTTTGCTTTCAAAATATATGTAGCGAGGTGGATGTACATGCACATCTGCACATATATATACACACACATGCATTCGTGTGTATATACATACCTACATGCATACATTTGTACTTAGACATATACAGAAGGGTGTATATAAACATTTGTAAGTATATATATATGTACACACATACATTCATGTGTGTATGTGTGCATAAATACATACTTACATAAACATATACACACATATGCATATACATACATGCACTCACACAAACATCCATATGTACATGAATACATAAGTATTGAAGCATATAGCTTGGTGGATGTACATGAACATTTGTGTATATATATATATATATATATATATATATATTCACATATACATGCAAACATACATACCCCCACACACACATGCACACTCACATGCACACACACATACATACATACACATACATACATGCACACACATACACATACACACACACTGGGATATGTAACACACTGCCTAAGTAACAATCTTGAGAAATTTAGGCTACTCAAAACCAGAAAGGAGAGAGCTGATTCAAAGACTATAGATCCAATCCACCACTGGAACTGTTAAAATCTGTAAAACTTTCCAGAAGTTTATCATTTAAGAATATATGAGCATGTCTAGATATGCAAGTATATGCATAAGAACACATACATAAACCAAAACATACAAATCTGCACATATACATACATACAAAACTACCCTTGTTGCTGTTGATGTTGAAATTCCAAAGAAGCAGCCTTGGATCTAGGTTAGAATCTGGCTCTTTCTCTATTGACAAGAAATCTTGAAATAAAACAGAAAAACGATACACACTCATACACACACACACACGCACACACACACACACACACACACACACGCACGCATGCATGCATGCACACACATACATACATACATACACGCACATGTACATACATATAGACATACATGATGGCCATCTACTCATGACTGAGGAAATCCATTACTGACCTTTGGGAACATTGTGAGCACTCAAGACTACCGGATACTTTACACTTGCAGCTCCATTGGTGACAAATGAGCCCTGCTCTTGACAAACATACACGACTGCAAGCATTGCAGACCAAGCTTTTCTCATTCCTTACACTAACAGTTCGTTTTTGAGTAGCACGCCTAAATTCTTCATGAAGAATACATGTTCCTTCAAAGGTATTAACTCCCTCCTTTACCTGTTTCCTCCATCCATAGCGATGACAAACATTTCTCTCCCAATCAGCCTCCTGCATTTCACAGGCCTTTAATGAGGACTTTATATAGTCCTTAAATCGCAGTCTTGGTTTCTGTCGGGGAGTTGCTTTTCACTAACAAGTTCCCCATATAGCATCTGCTTAGGGATCCTGCTATTATTCATTCTAACAAGGTGTCTAGTCCAGTGTAACTGGTGTTTGTGCACCATCGACTTAATATTCAGGATATCAGCTTTCTTCAGGATCTGTGTATCTGGAGTTTTAATGGAAGCGTTCAAGGACTTTAACATGATGTTTGTAAACGGTCCATGTCTCACATGAGTAAAGGAGTGCACATAGGTGCACACACACATCTGCACACACACACACATATGCACACAGACACACACACACACATGCACGCACACGCTTGGTCGAACATACACAAGCTCACATACACATGCATATTCACATATGCATGCACATATATGCATGCACACACATGCGCTTTCATTCATATGTACATATGTATATTCGCATGCATGTACGCATGCATACTCAGGTATCACCAACATTCGCTGTGGTTAGCTGGTATACAAAAGCGAGATTACATACCCTTTGAAATCAGTTTTGGATATATATATATATATATATATATATATGCATACAGATGTATATATATATATATATATGTATTATTTTGTTTAAAAGAGTTCCAACACTGTCTGTTTTTTATGTTTTATTTATATTCCTGCAAAACCAATGTGGGGTCTAGAATATGGAATATACAATATATAATATAAAATAAAATAAAATAAAAATGGATGGCACCATGAAATAAAGTATTGAATGTAGATGAAATATTGAGTGTTCAATATAAAGGATCAAATATATAAATATAAATATATATATATATATATATATATAAAGGCGACTCGAGTTTCAGGGCTATTTCCCTTCGTCATGGCCGGTATGACAGACATACATATATATACATATATACATATATATATGCGTGTGTATATATATATATATATATATATATATACACAGATATATATATATACATATGTATGTATGTGTGTATATATATATATATATATATATGAAAATGAAAAATACACATTAAGTACAGGACATCACCAACAAGCGAAAATACATTAACACACAATGAAAGACAAGTATGGGACAAAATACCAAAAGAAGTTTAACTCCTCTTCAATTGTCAACTGTTTATAACTACCTGTTTTGTGCTTTTAATGGCAAGACAGGAAAACTTAATAAAAACAGCAACATCCAGAAAATTTTGGGAGAGTTAGGGCTTCAAATGAACAAACGACACCAGAGTGGACATGCAGAAACGATTGGCAAAGACAGATGTTTTGGATCACTAAGCCAAGACGAATTGTAATGGGTAATGCCTGGGATAAATTTTGAAAGGATACAGAATAAATAGAAGAGAAAAAAAGATATTGCACGGTGAGAGAAGAGAGACATAACATCTGGCTAGCTGGACATCCCATCCAGAAAAGATAGAAAGACGAGAAAATATATATATATATATAAATGTAAGTTAGCATATATATTCGTATATGTATATATATATATATATATATATATAATATTTAAAAAAGGGTTGAAAATGGATTTGTCCTTTAATTGGAGTAGTTTCCAAAAGATTTCTAACATTGATTCTTAATACTTTACTTTGAATTTACTGATGTAAATTGGCATAGATATGAAAAGTTATATAAGTATATTAAGTTAATGATTTAAGTTATAGAACAACATTCAACGAATTCAGTCATATTTTTTATAAATGGAGGAGATTAGATGTTAATATGGTATGAAATAATGATTCAAATATATATATAAATAATAATGATAGTAATAAGGATTATTACGAAGTAGCATACCATTACTTTTAATTCCTTTATATATATAAAACATTTGGAGAAATCTCTTGCTAATAACCTACATAAGTATATGTGTGTGTGTGTATACATATATGTGTCTGCATATGTATATGTATGTGTGTGGTTGTGTGTATGTGCTTGTGTGTATGTGCATGTGTTTGTGCACATGTGGTTTTATATAAATATGTTTCTACCTCTTTTATTTTTTTATTTGTTTCAGTCATTGGACAACAGCCATACTGGAGCACTGCTTTGAAGGGTTTACTCAAATGAATCAATTCCTATACTTACACCATTAGTCTCTCAAGCTGAACCACTATGCTAGATGGGCATTAACAAACCAACAGCAGTTATCAAGCAGTGGTGGGGCACTGCCTTGATGGGTTTTAGTGGAACAAATCAACTCCAGGACTTATTTCCTAAAAACCTAGTACTTATTCTATCAGTCTCTTTTGTCAAAGTGCAAAACACACCAACACTGGTTGTCAAGTGGTAGTGGGGGACAAACACAGACATGCATACATAGATATATACATATATGATGGGCTTCTTTCAGTTTCTGCTCACCAATTCCACTCACAAGGCTCTGGTTGGCCTGAAGCTACAGTAGAAGACTTGCCCAAGGTGTCCACACTGTGGGACTGAACCCAGAATCATGTGGTTTGGAGGCAAACTTCTTATGACACAACCACACCTGTATATATATATATATATATATATATATATATATATGGCACCTGTGCCCTGGAAATTGTGCTGGTGGCACATGTAAGGACATTCGAGCGAGATCGTTGCCAGTGCCGCTGGACTGGCTCCCATGCAGGTGGCACGTAAAAGACACCATTTTGAGCATGGCCGTTGCCAGTATCGCCTCACTGGCCTTCGTGACGGTGGCACATAAAAGCACCCACTACACTCTCGGAGTGGTTGGTGTTAGGAAGGGCATCCAGCTGTAGAAACTCTGCCAAATCAGATTGGAGCCTGGTGTAACCACCTAGTTCACCGGTCCTCAGTCAAATTGTCCAACCCATGCTAGCATGGAAAGCGGACGTTAAACGATGATGATGATGATGATGATGATGATATATATATATATATATATATACATACATGTGTGTGTATGTGTGTATACAGGTAGATAGAGATAGGTAGCAAGATAGATAAATAGATAGATAGATAGATAAATATACAGTCAGACAAGACAGACATACAGAAAGATATTAAGGTATGTGTATGTGTGTGTGTATAAGATAGCTACAACTTGATTTAAGCTAACCCAGATATTTTCTATCCACATGAAACTTCTGTAGTTTGTTGCAAATAAGATACTGTCAATAATTAATGATTAGAATCATATACATTTTTACTTGCTTCAGTCATTTGACTGCGGCCATGCTAGAGCACTGCCTTTAGTCGAGCAAATCGACCCTAGCACTTATTCTTTGTAAGCCTAGTACTTATTCTATCGGTCTCTTTTACTGAACCACTAAGTTACGGGGATGTAAACACACCAGTATCGGTTGTCAAGCGATGTTGGCGGGACAAACAGACACACAAACATATACTCACACACACACACACACATATGTATATATATATATATATATATATATATATATATATATATACATATATACGATGGGCTTCTTTCAGTTTCCATCTACCAAATCCACTCACAAGGCTTTGGTCGGCCCGAGGCTATAGTAGAAGACACTTGCCCAAGGTGCCACGCAGTGGGACTGAACCCAGAGCCATGTGGTTGGTAAGCAAGCTACTTACCACACACCCACTCCTGTGCCTATATATTAACAATTCTTAAATGTATTGAGTAGTTTATTGAATGGTGTCACCTGCACATTGTTATTTCATAACAATGTGCAGACGGCCGAAGAAACATGTATATAGACACGGATGAAAGCAATGATATATATATATATATATATGTGTGTGTGTGTGTGTGTGTGTGTGTGTGTGTGTGTGTGTGTGTGTGTTTAATATATATATATTATATTTTATAATATGTATTAATCATTCTGGATATGGCATTGAAATGTTCATAGGTCATTTTCATTATTATTATTATAATAAAGTATTTTCAATGGATCAGTTCTGAGCTCTATTTAAAGTCGATATATATATATATATATATATATATATATATATGGGAGAATGTACGAAAAAAACAACAACAGACGAGGACAGGTGGTGTAAACAACAAAAGGATGTATTAGTTTGACGCTCGGGAATACAGAAAGTCTTTAACGTTTCGAGCTATGCTCTTCAACAGAAAGAATACGGAGAAAACAAGGAGAAAAACAAGGAGAAAAAAATTGAATGGTGTTTGGTCAACGATCTATCATGGCTTCTGTCATGGCTTCTGCGGACAGGAAGTTTAGAAAGTTCATACAGGAGAGCTAAGAAAAAGGGGAGATAACAAAAGGGGGAAGAAAGAATGGTGACCGAAGAACGAGGAGCTGTGTGTGTGAGAGAGAGAATGCTGGTGATCTTGACGTATGCATGTGTGAAATATATATATGTTTTTTGTGAATTCTCCCCATATGTTACACACTCATATGGTCACACCAGTTTGATCTTGCCTCCACCTCATAACCCTTCGAACTTTTCATGGACACTTCGGCTGCACCTCTCCTAACCATGGATTACACTCATCCATTGATGAGGTAATTAGTCACTTAGCTTTAAACCCAACTGAAGAGTGTGTCTGCAGTTTATCTCCCCTTTTCCAGCATGGTCGAAACTGTAAACATGCTATTGTATTGTTACATAACTTCTTCACTGAAACTCCTGCTTATATTTATGGTCGTCCTTAGAATGATAAATGATTCCTATCTAATTATGATAGCAAAAAATGCAACTGAGCCATCTGTTTTCCTTTTTGCTGATATTCTAAATTTTGGCATCTTCTCCTTCAACCCAAAACAAATTTTTTTCTTTTCTGTGAAATAACCAATTTGTTTATTATATTTTCACTTGGTTATGATTAAATGCCTGCTGAAATTATTATGTAATGTACATGGCATAATGCACATGATTATATCATTATTATAGCATTGTTCTCTATCATGTCTATACACATGATTTTTTTTATTGGTCATTTACCAATTGCTGAAACAATTGTAAACCATGAAATAAATCTAATGCTAGATATTCTGTTATTCACTTATTTTACACACAAACACACACACATGCATACACTAATATATAAATGGGCTTCTCTCAGTTTCCATCATTCAAATCTGCTCATAAGAACCATACAGAGGGACTGAATCTATGAGAAAAAAACACACAAAAACACCTATACACCCACACACACATACACACAGAGTCAAAGAAATGCACACACACACACACACACGTACATGCATACACAGTTACAGAAATACACACACACATATGTATACACACACATACTCATACATAGAAACACTCACACAAATACATACTTACACACATACTCATATACATTCATACACATGCACACATAAATTCACACACAAATTCACACACATACACATATACATTCACACACATACACACACATATCTCTCTTCCTTGACTCGTTGTATTGTACTATTTTTTCACATTTTTTTTTTACAACTGCCCTACAGTGCACTGAAATTACCTCCACCTACTCAAGAGATATCAAGCAACAAAGTTCAAACTAAACATCAGTCGCAGCAATCACATCAATCACATTGATCACACCAACCACACCAATCACGTCAATCTCATCAATCACATCAATCACATCAATCAAGGAATGTCTACAAAGTTCCTCTCCTCACTACCCTATCAATCTTTTACATGTTTCAGTCTTGGAAGTTTAGTCAATTAAATTGACTCCAGTATTTATTTTAAGTTCCATACTTATCTTTTTTGTTTTTTTAGTTGTTTTTTTTTGCTGAACTGCTAAGTAATGGGACAATACAAACCAACATTGGTTGTCTTGCTAAATGATAGGAGGACAGGATTTACATCTACATACACACATACTACATGAGTGTGCGTGGGTGGGGGGAGGGGTGCATGTATCTTATATATACTACTAAGATACTGGCATTTCATCAGTTATGACAACAAGAGTTTCAGTTGATCTGGTCAACAGAACAGCCTGCTCATGAAATTAAAACATGCAAGTGGATGAGCAGTTCATAGACATGCATACCCTTACTGTAGTTCTTAGGGACACAGAATGGGACAAGGCCAGCCCTTTGAAATACAGGTGTAACTCATTTTTGCTAGTTCAGTGGACTGGAGAAATGTGAAATAAAGTGTCTTGCTCAAGGACACAATGCACTGCGGGAATTGAAATCACAGCCTTACAATCATGAGCCAAATACTCTAACCACTAAGCCACATTTAGAAGGGTCGAACAAAATAAGGGAAACACCTTGCTAAAGGTTGACTTTGCCTTTCATTCTTTTGAGGTCGATAAATTAAGTACCAGTGGAACACTGGGGTCAATGTAATTGACTGGTCCCCTTCTCAAAAATTTCAGGCTTTGTGCTTATAGCAGAAAGGTTTATTTAATATGGAGTTGGCCCTCCTCTGGCTACAATAGCTGCTGTAATACATTGAAGAATAGACTCATACAGCTTTTGAACAGTTGCTAGAGGAACTTTGATCTATCCATTGAGCGAAATCTGCTCTAGCTCCTTCAAAAATGTTGGAGGAGGGAAGCAATTCCTCACTTGTTGCTTTAAAGTGCACCATAAATGGTTGGTAATATTTAGATCTGATGATTGTGCAGACCAATTTAAGTGTTCCATTTTACTTTCTGTTTTTGAAACCAATTATGAATCACTGTAGCAGTGTGAACTGGCACATTATTATCTTGGTTCACCATTAAGAAGTAATAGCTGCACCTTAGAATGAACTTTATTGTCCAAAATTTGCCTTGAAGTGCAACTGCAGGACCAAGAGAATTCTAAGATATTGCTACTCAAATCATCCAAGACCCATCTTCATGCTTAATGCCAGAGGTCAAGCAGCTGGGATGATAAACTCATCCTGAACTTGGGAAAAGCATGAAAGACAATTCATCTGAGAAGATAACATTCTACCATTGATTTATTGTGAACTTCTAATGATTTTTACATCATTTTAATAAATTTCCCCATTCTGATGGCAGAAAGAAGGGATTTTGAAATTTTGAAAGAAGAGATTTTGAAATTGCAGCTCTCCCACGATATCTAGCACTATGGAACTTCCAACAAATGGTTTTGGTTGCCACTGGGTTGCAGTAGTTATATAATTTTTGGAAACAATGCTCTCTAATGCTCTGCAGTCCTTTCCTGAGACTACTAACTTCCAACAAGAATTACACATCTCAGAGCTCACTTTCCCTTGTTTTGGAATGCTGTCACAATTTTAGAGAGAGTACCTCTCGAAACATGAAATAGTTTTGCAGTTTTAGTAAGTGAGGCTCTAGCCATCTGAGCTCCTACAATTTTCTCTGTTTGAAAATCGAAAAGGTCACGTATTTTATTATATATAAATATAACTATCTGAAAACGATAATATTAGGTTCTAGATGTCAGCAATACATTAACATATCTCTTGCATGCAATCCAAATTGTTATAACTAACTAATCTTGATTAGAAAATACAGTAAAATAAGCACCAGTGTTTCCATTATCTTGTCCAACCCCTGTATTTATCTCTCTCTCTCTCTCTCTCTCTCTATATATATATATATATATATATATATATATATATATATATATATATATATATATATATATATATATATATATATACGCACACACACAACAAAAGATTGGAAAAGATTTTTGGTATTATTTATTTACCAATATGCATGTTTCTTCTACATGTACAATTTTATAACTCCTATTAGCAAATGAAACACATGTAATGGTGAATGAATAATACCAAAAAATTTTTTTCCAACTTGATATTTAACTACTCTGCAAATAATATTTTTGAGGGATTTTCAACTCTTATGCATGCTTCACACAATGATAATAGTCACATATAATTTTGGAGCACTGGAATGATTAGATGTGCTTTATGAGAACACAGCTTGGATAATAACCTCATCTACATACTATCTATCTATCTATCTATATATATATATATATATGAAAGATGGAAGATAGAAGATACAAGAATTTTTATTAATCATGACAATTGTTTCAACACATTTAGCATCGATCCCTCACAAGTGGTTCAGGAGCACCCGACAATGATGTATCTCTTCAGATGATAAATAGATATAACTCATTAAAATAACAGTTCCGCAATGTATCTTCTTATGCAAAGAAAAGCAGCAAATTAAAGGATCATTTATATAGAAGATCAAAAATAAAGTAACAGATGCTAAAAAGAAAGGAACATGCAATGCAGAGAGAAAAATATTTAAAATAACTGTTGAGGAATATGGATGTATAAACACCCTCACACAATCTGCATGGGGCATGTACACTTGCTCATACAAGCATCCATGAAGATGTGAGCATATGCACATGTATGGTTTGGTGCACACATGTTCTCATAGCAAGTTAAATAGTTACTTGGTGTTTATAAGAATGGGGAGATTAAAGTTAAACTTAAGCCATCCATACCTTAAAGTAAATTATGCTAACAGTCACTCAAATTAATTCCTGCTGCATTGTGCGAAAGTACATTTATATGCATGTAGGCATCTTGAGAGTCTTTCAGAAATTCTATTAATGATCTTATTGGTCCACAGAATAGACAGGGATTCCTCAGAGCAGAGTTAGCATCTCCTGGTAATGATATTGTATGGTTTTGTGTGGCTTACTATGTGGACCAAGTTACACTTAATTTTATCTTCCTTCAGTTGCCACACCAAATCAACCAAAGATGTTCAATGTCTCTCATTGATTCTTTTGATGCTGGCTACATGGTTGTGATAACAATTCTTAAATAACTTAGCCATTCACCCAATGTAAACATACAGATCTCCCCTTGTGTGCACAGTACATTTATAAACAAGATTTGTACTCATACAGAGGTTCGTCAATGGGCATTTTGATCTTTCTCTGCATGAGCATTTATTATATCTATTTGTATATTTGGTAGATCTGACTTCATTTTCCAATGTTGTAACAGTGTTCGCTATATCATAATCATTTCTACTGTCACAATTTGGTGCTTATCATTGTAGTTTACATCTCTTTTGTTGGTATATAGGTGCGTATGTTTGCTAGATCCAATAGGTAGTTTATCAAACTGTTTCCACATTTTACTATTGTTTATGTGGTGCATATGCTGCTCTAAATTAGTGGAGTTGACATAAAATAGTATGGCATCTATTAGATTTAGGAAAACATTTGTCTAAAGTGGTATGTATGTATGTATGTATGTATGTATGTATGTATGTATGTGTATAACTACACATGGAAATCCACTTCTTTTTTCCATTTGTGTGTGTATGTACATATATATATATATATATATATACATACACACATACATGCATACATAAATACATACATACATTCATACATACATATACATACTGGCCCATACAAGCAGGGAAAAGTGAATGTTAAGATAATGATGATAGGGATGATGCTTAAATATCATCATCAGCCACTTCTCCATGCTTGCATGAGTCAGATGGAATTTCTTAAAGCAAATTTTCTACAGCTAGCTGTTTAGATGTCTTTCCTGTCACCAAACCTCATCTAGGGAAGACTGGAAACACACACACACACACACACACACGGTGTTTGGGCTAAATTTGACTATTTTTTATGTCTTCTTTTTTTCAGGAACAGCTTGATGTATTGGTGAACATTGACCAGCGTTGGGGAGCATAAAGATTGAATTTGTAGTTGAGAAAAAGTTCGCTGACATGGAGGACTGGAAGTTATTTGAATATTGAAAAAAGTTACCTGTGTCATGATGATTTGAGCTGGCATCATGACTACTGTTCAATGCTCTGTTATTGTTGTAAAGGCCATGTAAGATGTGATATGGATATCATGAAAACCAAGTTCCCCCAAACTGTGATAGTCTTTGGGTGTGCCCCCAGTGAGGGTGCCACCCAACATCTCCAAAAAGGTTGTTAGGCTCAATTCAGATGGCCATGTGAATCTGCTAGAAGCTGTGATCAAACCGTGGCTAAATAAGGGTACAGCTGGAAGACTAAATTTGTGGCAGCAGGATTCAGCTCCTTGCTATATCTCCAGAAAGTCTCAGAAGTGGTTGTCAGAGAATTTCTTCAACTTCACCAGCCCAAATTTCTGGCCTTCCAATTTCCCCTGATTGTAATCCCATAGATTAATATGTGTGGAGTGCAGTTGAGCAAGACACCAATCACTCTGCCTGCTCTGGAGGCCAAGATCAAGGATGTGTTCAAGATCTTCCCAGGGACATAGTGAAGAACGTATTTGCCAGATTTTGGAACCATCTTGAAGCCATGGAAGAAGTTGAGAGCAACTACTTAGTATAAACTGATATCTCCCAAACATAATCTAGTTGATATTTTTTGATTCTTTAAAAATATTTTAGCTTTGGGTATGATATTGTATCTTCCTTTCTTTTTATGTAAATCGTCAAATTTAGCTTGTACACCCTGCATACACACATATATATGTGTGTGTGTGTGTGTGTGTGTGTGTGTGTGTGTGTGTGTGTTCTTTTATTCTTTTAATTGCTTCAGTCATTTGACTGTGGCTAAGCTGGAGCATTGCCTTTAGTTGAACAAATCAATCCCAGGATTTATTCTTTGTAAGCCTAGTACTTATTCCATCGGTCTCTTTTGCTGAGCCGCTAAGTTACAGCGATGTAAATACACCAGTTGTCAAGCAATGGCTGGAGGATAAATACATAAATACACAAATACATACATAATATATATATATATTTGTATATATATATAAATATATATATCATACTGTCTCTTAGGACAGTAAAACATTCCTTCAATATACACAAGAGAAAAAGGCCAGGTCAGTTCCTTCTCAATTTTATTCGATTGTCAAAGAATATGTATAAGAATATGTATATGTATTTTTCCATATGTGTATTTTCATACACTGTTTTTAACACTGTTTTTAACAATTTCACCTTAATATCAGAGAATGTGTGACAATCAGTATGTAACACTACAAAGTTCATACAAAGCTTTATACTTTAAATATATTTTATCACCAAAGAATGTATATATGCATTTTAATACTCAAACTGTTTTTTAACATTTTTTATTATTCTCAAAGACTTTTGATAATCTTTTTCTAAAAAAGTGAAACCGGTTAAGTAAATAAATATTTTTGAAAAATAAGTGCATTTTCAAACCTTCTTTCATATATATATATATATATATATATATATATATATATATATATATATATACATACATATACATATCTCTCCCCCTTCCTCTCCCTCCCACTCTCTTTCCCACTCTTTCTTTCTCTTTCTCTCTCTCTCTCACTCTGTATATATATATAAAGATATATATATGTGTGTGTAATACATATATCTACGTATTATATGTATATATATATATATATATATATATATATATATACATATATATTTATAGATGATGATATAAATATATGTATATATATACATATAATACGTAGATATATGTATTACACACACATATATATATCTTTATATATATATATACAGAGTGAGAGAGAGAGAGAAAGATAAAGAAAGAGTGGGAAAGAGAGTGGGAGGGAGAGGAAGGGGGAGAGATAGCATTTAATATAACAAGTATGGAAATATAATATTTCCGGTTAGATTTAATTTCATATTTACTTTCCACTTACCATAATTATTAACCACAACTGTATAAGCTTTATACACTATTTTCTAACGAGCCACTACTGTTGTTGCTGTTGTTAGTTGGGGTGGCTGTGTTGTTGTCAAAATCATCATCATCATCATCATCATAATTCCTGTCTTTGATCTAATTTACTTCCAATTATAGCCATGAATCACCACCACCACCACCACCACCACCATCACCACCACCATCACCACCATCACCACCATCACCACCACCACCATCACCACCACCATCACCACCATCACCACCATCACCACCACTACCACTATCACCACCATTATCATAATCAAGGGTGGCCAATTTTCCCCAGAAATGGGCCTAAAGAAAGCTATCCTGAAAGGTCGGGAAGAGATAGCAAATACATGCATTGCCTCCCTCATATATTATCGCCTGACTGTCATGCCTTGCCCCAGTTTATGTCTGACCAAACTGGAGTGTTGTACTCTTCTGCTTTCTGTGGTCAGGCACCCCATTAGCTGTCAACACCTACTGACTGGAGCACTGGGCATGCCATGGCTGCTGATGTGCAGACATGAGCTGAGGCTGTGGCATCTCCAGTACTTCCTAGACAGTGAGCAAGTGTGGCCACTATTTGCCAGACACAATTTTCAACAGGCTGAATCTCTGTCTGAGCTGCAACCCTTGATCAAGCATAGACCAAGGTAGGGCGCCTGGCACCTAGAGTATCATCAGGTGCTCACTGTCTTCTGTCAGTCAGGCAATGTGGTCGGTGGAAGTTCCACTCAAGCATTCTATAGAGGGTTAGTGGTAGGCAGGTGTAACAATGTTCTTGTGTAGACTCTGGGTGTCGGTAAGAATGATTTGGCTGGTCTGTTCCAGAGGACTTTTGGATTGGGCCCATAGATAACTTCCAGAAATCCCTGGTCTGGCAGTGTTACCCGGAAGTGAATAGTGAGTTACTACATGTAACTTTAGGTATCCACGAGTTTTCAGCAGTCTTTCATGTATTTAGAACCTTCCTGATAATCCTTGCTGTCCCTAAGAGACAAACTTTCTCTTGGAGCTCTACCAGGCATTCTATTTCAATCTCCTTCAGCCATTTGTCTTATCTTGGCTCTTTGTTCTCAACGCACCAATTATTATAGGCACAATCTTTACTGTTCACATGCTCCAAATTCTTCCTATTTCAAACTTTAAGGGATTGTATTTTTTGTTTTTCTTCCTCTTTCTTCATGATCTTGGTATCAAACAGGCATGATGGGTCGATAAGTAAGCAACTTTGATTTTCATTTATCATTACTATTATTATTATTATTATTATTATTATTATTATTATTATTATTATTATTATGTTTTTTTGCTTCTTTCTTCAAATTTTCTTCCATTTCTCGCCGAGTGTTTTCCGTACACCTAGGGCAGAGAAGCTTATTGTATGCATTCCCAGTTTACACACGCAAATTCACAGGTAAAATATGTATTTAAAAAAATTAATAAATAAATAAATAAATTCATGAATGGATGTTGTTTTCACAGCGGTAATGCTCTTCACAGTACATGAGTCGTTATTATTATTATTATTATTATTATTATTATTATTATTATTATTATTATTATTATTCAGCTTAACCTGATTTATCTATGTCATGTCTCAGCTCCATCCCACAGCTTAGAGACACAACATTTTTCTCAACACATGAGCTGTTCCAAGTATTACTGCCAGCTGTTTAGTATTATGAAGTTTAGTGTTTTCAGCTTTTGATGTCAGAATATTGCTCTCTTTGAGCTGGTCCCAAATGCTTCAATCACAATAGGTACCACTCTCGCTTTTAAGACTCTATGAATTCTTTTCACTTCTGAGCTGGCAAAATCGTTAGCATGCTGGGCAAAATGCCTAGCAGTATTTCGTCCATATTCAGGTTCTGAGTTCAAATTCTGCTGAGCTCGACTTTGCCTTTCATCCTCTCAGGAACAGTAAAATCAATCAATTTACCCCCACCCCAAAATTGCTGGCCTTGTGCCAAAATTTGAAATCATTATTATTATATTATGCTGTCTCTCTTCCTCACTTTCTCACTCTCTTTGTTTATCTCTCTCTTCCTCTACACCAATGGAATCTTTTGAAGCTGATATTTTGGACATATATATCATTTTCTTTTTTACTTGTTTCAGTCATTAGACTGCAGCCATTCTGAGGCACCCCCTTTAAGAATTTTTAGTTGAATGAATGAATAATAATAATAATAATAATAATGATAATAATAATATTTCCCCAAAGGGTTTCTAACCCAATATTTGTGTGCTATTATTTAGTACTTTATCTGCTTCGAGATTCTCCATTCATAAAATTATTGTTATTATTATTGCCATTTAGACAGCAAGCTGGCAGAATCATTAGTATGCTGGGCAAAATGTTTAGCAGCATTTCATCTGTCTTTATGTTCTGAGTTCAAATTCCACTAAAGCTGACTACCTTTTATCCGTTTGGGGGTCAATAAAATAAGTACTAGTTGAGCACTGGGAATTGATGTGTTTGACTAACCCCCTCCCCTGAACTTACTGGCCTTGTGCCAAAATTTGAAGCCATGGTTGTTGTTGTTGTTGTTGCTCTTTTTCTTTTTCTTGTTGTTGTTGTTGTTGTCATCATCGTCACTGTGTTATCATCATCATTATTGATACTCTTACTACAGAACCAATGTAGTGCTGTGTGCCTTGCATACATGCCATGTTTTGTTAATCACTCTTATTTACAATACTCTACGTAATATATATAAAGTAATTAGAAGCAATATTTTCTATGTGTAAATGGGTGTAGAACCTGGAATCCTCTACATAATGTATGTTCAATGGTGTACATATATTATGTTGTGGTGTTATTTTCTGTGATAGGGATATTGGGGTTGTAGTAATAATGTAGAGATACGTTCACACTAGAAAAGTTTCTTCTACATAAATACAAGCTACAGAAGCAGTAAGGTCTTTGGCCCAGCTGTAGCACATGATGCCATGCTCTTTGGAGAAATGCTTCTTTATAAGACCACATTAGAATATTTATTCATCAGTTAATACTAAATTAGTATTAACTGGCAAGACCACATTAGAATATTTATTCATCAGTTAATACTAAATTAGTATTAACAAGGCGGTGAGCTGGCAGAAATGTTGGTACGCCGAGTGAAATGCTTAGCGGTATTTCGTCTGCTGCTACATTATGTGTTTTTTAACACATAATACTGGAGAGAAATAAAACTAACATGTTTTCACATATGACTACATGAAAGTACCACATGATAAGTAATAAAATGCATATACGGTGCATTTTCTATGTTTGTTTACAACAGCCAATTAAATCATGATGTACTGTTGACCCAGCATATTTCACTAATTTAATGTTTTCAAATATCTTTACTTGCATTTTGCTATAATACTGCTTCTCCACTTCATTCATATGAACAACTGGAAACATGAAACAGTTCAAGAAACTATATCCTTAGTTTCTAACACTCACACACACACACACACACACACACACACAATCATCATTATCATCATTGTTTATTAAGGTATGTTTCACTTTATATGTTGGTTGGTGTTCTTGTTGAATAGACTTGATTGTGCAGACTTATGATCAAAAGTGTTCCAGCCGTGACCAACCCATCTTTTTACATGTATGTTTTAAGATAGCAAAGGTGTGATATGTGGGAGATTTGGCTATGATTTCTAGCAAATATATGAAGATCCTCTTGGTGGTTCATTCAGATATCAATATCTCTAGGGGCAGACATGACTTGGCAAAGATATGTTTGTGCAGTTAAGAAGCATGCTTCCAACCTCACAGTTTTGGGTTCAGTTTCACTACATGGTACTTTGGGCAGGTGCCTTCTATTTTAGTGAGAATTTACAAAAAAACAAAAAACAAAAGACAAAGACAGGTGTGCAAACAACAAACAGATGTACTAGTTTAATGCTCAGGAAGTGAGAAAGCCTTTTACGTTTCAAGCCTATGCTCTTCGACAGAAAGAAACACAGAAATAAGCAGGGAGAGAAAATAAAAATGGTTTAGTGGCTAGTGATCTATCATGGCGAATATACATATATCCACACACACACACATATATATATATATATATATATATATATATATATATATATATATATATATATATATATATATATACATATATTTATATACATATAGTGAGAATTTACAAAGAAAGAAAGGATGAAGACGGGTGTGTAAAGAACAAACAGATGTATTAGTTTAACACTCAGGAAGTGAGAAAGTCTTTAATGTTTCGAGCCTAAGCTCTTTGACAGAAAGGAACACAAAAATAAACAGGAAATAGAAAAAGGTTTAGTGGCTGGCGATCTATCATGCGATCTATCATGCCTTCTATTATAGCCTTAGGTAGAGCAAAGCCTTGTGAATGGGTTTAAAGTAGATGAAGGCAAAGTTGCTTTTTTGAGTTATACCAAGTCATAAGAGCCAATTTCCATGGCATATATATTCCCCTCCTGGATAGGACACCAGTCCATCACAGGATCACTCATTTTTTTCCAGCTGAGAGGTCTGGAGCAACGTGAAATGAAGTGTTTTGCTCAAGAACACTATTTACTAGCATTTTATTAAGTTCCATGTTCAAATTCCATCGTAGTTCACTTGAACCATCCATGCTTTCTAAGTTGCAAAGGGCAAAGGACTGGGGTGCTAATATAATTGAAATTAAATATGTAGCTGAGGTTGATGGTATTGATGAGCTTCTCTCTCCACCAAATTGCAGACATGGTATCTTCGTAAGAAACAATTGTTATTGTTATTATTGCAATCATCATCATCATCATCATCACGATTGCAACAATACCAATTACAATTGCTTCTAACGAAGATACCATGTCTGCAATTTGGTGGAAAGAGAAGTTGTTCAATACCATCAACCTCAGCTGCTGATTAGTATTCTATTTTATTAATCCTTGAAAGGACAAGGGGCGAAG
>NC_142944.1:33784736-33844736 GCF_046866305.1 Octopus bimaculoides | reverse complement strand
TTTATTGTTATTTATAGTTTATATTTTCTAATTTATCTTGTTTACATAACCGTAAAACAAGTCTCATTATTGTTCTAAACTTAAAATGAATTATAATTATTTGATATGATTATGCACATTTGAGTCGATTATATAATTCAGAAATATTATTTAAATATACATACATACATACATATATATATATATATATATATATATATATATATATATATATATATATATATATCATCATCATCATCATCGTCATCATCACCGTTTAACGTCTGCTTTCCATGCTAGCATGGGTTGGACGATTTGACTGAGGACTGGTGAAACCAGATGGCTATATATATATATATATATATATATATATATATATATATGTATTTGTATGTATATATACATATATATATATATATATATATATATATATATATATATATATATATTTTATTTTAAACAGCAGAAATATAACAAAAAACTGTTACTCGGATTTTCACATTCCCGTTCATTGGACAGTTTTGTTAGATTTTTCTAACAAAACTGTCTGATGAACGGGAACGTGAAACTCTGAGTAACAGTTTTTTGTTATATTTCTGCTGCTTTTAAATAAAGCATATTACTCTACCTCTGATATTTCAGTACTCTTTTTTCTACCTTGTTGCACATTTATGTGCTTACTCTTGTATATATATATATATATATATATATATATATATATATATATATATATACAGGTGGTGCTCCTGCATGGCCGCAGTCAAATGACGGAAACAAGTAAAATAATTAAAGAATATATATATGGATGGTTTCACAGGATCTAACTGCAACATGCTCCAGAGTCTGCATTGCCATGATTTCTATGACTGGATGCTCTTCCTAATGCCAGTATACAAAGTGCTTTTTTCATGGCACCAGCACTAGTGAGATAACCATGTTGTTCACAAGACAAAGATCCTTTTTGACTGAGTGCTGCCTTTCTTCACTAACATTTACAAAAATGCAGCATGCAGGGGCGTATTTGTACATTATCATCCATTTCTATATTTCAAAATATATAGGAGGAGGTGCTGAATAGTTCCTGGCATCAACGAAAGGCCTGGTAGGAGGTCCAATCTTCCCAGTTCTTTTACAGGGCTCAGAAAAACTGGAAGGCTGCTGCAATAAGTGTGTGAATCTGAGAGGGGGATATGTTAAATAAAGTCATACTTAACTGATCCTCCTGTATTTTCTTTTACCTAAAGCCAGGAACTTTTTAGCACCCCCTCGTATATTCCATTGAGATAGCATGGAGTACGTAGCATTCCTTATAGACATATAGTCCCAACCACATGGTTCTGAGTTCAGTCCCACTGTGTGGCACCTTGGGTAAGTGTCTTCTTCTTTAGCCTCAGGCCAACCAAATCCTTGTGAGTGGATTTAGTAGACAGAAATGGAAAGAATGTGTGTGTGTGTGTGTGTGTGTGTGTGTGTGTGCGTGTGTGTGTGTATGTGTGTGTGTGTGTATGTGTGTGTGTGCGCGTGTGTGTGTGTATTTGTGTGTGTGTATGCGTGTGCGTGTGTGTGTGTGTGTGTGTATTTGTGTGTGTCTTCGTAACTTAGTGGTTGGGCAAAAGAGACTGATAGAATAAGTACTAGGCTTACAAAGAATAAATCCCAGGGTCAATTTGTTTGACTAAAGGTGGTGCTTCAGCATGGCCGCAGTCAAATGGCTGAAACAAGTAAAAGAATAAAAGAAATATATATATATATATATATATAGTTCAAAAAACAATAACAAAAAAACAAAAAAACAACAAAGTGAGGACGTGATATGGATAGTATTATTGGACGCTCAGGAAAGGAAAGATATATATATATATATATATATATATATATAGATAGATAGATAGATAGATAGATAGATAGATAGATAGATAGATAGATAGATAGATAGACAGACAGACAGACAGACAGACAGACAGACAGGCAGGCAGGCAGGCAGGCAGGCAGGCAGGCAGACAGACAGACAGACAGACAGACAGACAGACAGACAGACAGACAGACAGACAGACAGACAGACAGATATATAAAGTCATGTTATTTTGAAATTTTTAGAAGTACATTAATCTTTTAGTATTTAAACTGGACATGTCCATCCCAAATACTCTTTTATGTTCAAACCAGCCAGATGTGGCCTCTCACATTTATCCTACAATATAATTCTGAAAGTAAATGATACATCATTGAAACCTTGAAGATATGAGATAACATATGATTAATTCAATACAATGTGAATAAATAAGCATTACATTTGACAGAGGAATCTCAATGCTAAAGAATTAAAAACAACTCTCAGAAAGTCCTTGGTGTTAACATCCGTGATTATGGAAGATATTCATTGCAAATCGATGAAAACCCGGTTATCTTTCAGAGATTTTGCCAAGAACAAAACGTCTACAGCACCAGCTACAGCAGCTGCAGCAGCTCTAGCAACAGCAGCAGTACTAGCAACAGAACAGCAGGAACAACAAAAACCAAAAACAATGTTGAAGTTATAAATACTTTAGCCAAGTATTTATTAGTGCATGCAGGGAATATTCAGTGGTGGTCGTGGCTTTAACATAAAAAGAGTAGAAACAAAGGGAAGCATTTATAATATAAAAAAAAAGAAAGACAAAAAAAGAACTGGGTTAATTAAAATGATATTAAATGTCAAATATAGGGATAAAACGTTTGAAACAAACATTCTTGCTTCTTAAATTGATTTCAATTTCTTGGGAAATATATTGTATTAATCTTGTTTGCTGTTGAGATCTCAACAAAACAGAAACATCTCTTTAGTTACCTCCCCTATCATTGTTCAGTTTACCTTAGTCACCTTGCATTAACAAGTGTTTGGATCAGTTGCCTGCAAGGCCCCACTCTATAGCTGATATGCCTCATATTCAGCTGGAATGAAGTAACGTGAAAAGTTAAGTTCCCTGTCCAGGAATCAGACTCATTATGTGATAATTATGGGTCCAGCTGACTAACTTTAAACACTAGACTGCATGATTTCAATGTCTCCTATCTACTTGTGAAAGAAATCATAATTCAGGGTTCAGTTCCACTGTGTGACACCTTGGGCAAGTGTCCTCTATTGTAGCTTTGGGTTGGCCAAGTGAATTTGGTAGGTGGAAACTGAACGAAACTCAGTCATGTGTGTGTATGTGTGTGTGTGTGTATTTATGTCACAATATATGGATTCAACTAATCCAGTAGTTCTCATAAAAAATGCTCTTTAATGTATCATTCTACAAAACAGAGAATATATACTACGATACAAAAGAAAATATGTGTATGTGTGTATATATGTACAAGACCACTTTGAATGAAAAGCACATGGAATTTATGTCTCCACATTATCCATTTGTAATAACAAAATATGAACTCCCATTGGAATACCATGGACAAGAAACCTTTTTACCTATTCTACACAGCACATTCCTTGGATAATGGAACTGCAACTGTAACATTTAAAATACATTATTATTTTTATCCTCATATTTCCCTTTATACTTCTTGTATTTCTCCCTTTCCAAAATAACTTCTGATACTGAACTCTATTTCCTTCTATTTAACTCGCTTATATCATCTCTGATGATGCGATATCTTTTATATCCCTGAAACAGCTGTAAGACTACCTCTCTCTTTATAAATGTCCTAGAAATTTTACACTGCCTTGGCTTTGTTGTCTCATTTTATTTAACATATGTGTGTGTGTGTGTGTGTGTGTGTGTATGTGTGTGTGTGTGTGTGTGTGTTTTATATAATCTGGGTAATAACCTCATAACATGCATTTCAGAGCTCCCATACAGTCATTGACATACAGCAGGATATTTTCCAAGGCTGGATAAGCATGTGAAATTCCTATATATAATATATATATATATATATATATATAGAATAATAATAAATGAAACAAAACACATGTAATCAATAAGTTCCTTTAATTCCTACACATGTTTCAAAAATTATATGCACTCTACTCCAAAGGAGTAAGAGATGCTGGTTTATACATATAATTTTATCATCAGGGAACCATTTTACAAATGCAAGGTAAGTTCTTCTCCCACTGTATGTGTGATGTATCATATGAGATGGAAGTTGTCATGGATAGATATACTTGGGATAGCACATGTTTGTATATTACCAATCAGTTGGTAATATGTACTAACTTATTTACTAACACCATGGCCAAAATTTTGAAATCTGCATTCAGTAACATTATGAACCTAAAATTTTCTGTTTGGTCCTCTTTATTTTCATAGCAATGTTGACTCACAATATTAGGAACTCTCTTGTTCTGCTGCTAGTTATGGTAGATATCTTATAAGAGACCTGACAAATAAGTCTGTTATATAAAAAAGTAAAGATCATAGGGCAGACCATCCAAACTAAGCAATCATTGCACCACTCAACATTGCATCCTGTATTCCCACTTCTCTTATCACCTGTTGCAGGTAATCACCACCACCACCACCACCACCACTGGAACCACCACCACCACCACAATCACCACTACCACCAACATCACCACCAAAACCACCACCACCTCCACTACCACCACCACCAAAACCACCACCACCTCCACCAACACCACCACCACCAACACCACCACCACCACCAAAACCACTACCATCCCCCCACCAGCACCATCAAAACCACCACCTCCACCACCACCACCACCAAAACCACCACCAAAACCACCACCACCACCACCACCACCACCACCACCACCACCACCACCACCACCACCACCACCACTACCACCACCACCACCACCACCTGCCACATTTTCGATCTCTGATAACAATGCATAATTGAGAGATGCTGTTATTGTTGCTGCTGTTACTGCTGCTGCTGCTGCTGCAGGTGTTGCTGTTGTTGTAACTGCAGTGTTAATCACTTGTTAAGTTTAAAGATTGTTAAACATATTTTTGCGTATATATATATATATATATATTTTTTTTTTTTTTAAATGCCTAAAATGTTCAACTAAGTTTAACAATGTTCAATGATGTTTAATAATTAGACATTATTTGAAATTTAGAAAAATTATTGCTCTTTTTTTTTTAATTACTTTCTTTTTAATTACTGATGTTTCCTCTTGCTGAACCCCTGTCCCTGTACCCCCACCCTACCCTACCCCCACTCCACCCGTATCAGGAATTTCATGAGAAATACAAATAAGTAGATGGTATTTATGTTGGTGTTAACATAATTAATGCAGAGAACATCATTAAAAAAAATAAAGAAGAAAGAAAGAAAAAAAGCTAATTAGAAATAATTATGTTGGGAGGAAAAAAAAAAAAGGAAGAGGAAAATGAGAAAGGAAAAAGTGTTTTAGACAATCGCAAATATTAATACCACTGAGATGACGCTTTACCTTTCATCTACAAAATCCACTCTCACTGCCACCCATCTTGCAAAAGAACAAACAAAACAACAACAACAAAAGCAACAATTACAACTATTATAACTACAAAAGTGGAGACGGTGGAGAGATGATGGTGGTGGTGTTTGTGGTGGTGGCGGTGATGGCAGTGGTAGCAGCTACGACAGCGGTGGCAGTGGTGGCGATAGCGGTGGCGGTGGTGGCGATAGCGGTGGCGGTGGTGGTAGTGGTGGCGATAGCGGTGGCGGTGGTGGCGATAGCGGTGGCGGTGGTGGCGATAGCGGTGGCGGTGGTGGCGATAGCGGTGGCGGTGGTGGTGATAGCGGTGGCGATAGCGGTGGCGGTGGTGGTAGTGGTGGCGATAGCGGTGGTGGTGGTGGTAGTGGTGGCGATAGCGGTGGCGGTGGTGGTAGTGGTGGCGATAGCGGTGGTGGTGGTGGTAGTGGTGGCGATAGCGGTGGCGGTGGTGGCGATAGCGGTGGCGGTAGTGGTGGCAGTGGTGACAGCAGTGGTGATTGTGATGCTGGCAGTTGCTTTGGCAGAGGTGGCAGCAGAGGAGGCAGCGGAGGAGGCAGCGGAGGAGGCAGCGGAGGAAGCATTAGAGAAGGCAGCGGTAGTGGGTATAAAGTGGTGGCGGTGGTGCTGGTGGTGGTGGGAATGAATGTACTGGTAGGGACAATGCTGGTGATAGGAGTAATGGTGGTGCTGTTGTTGTCATTGTTGGTGATGATGATGATGATGATGATGATGATGATGATGATGATGATGGTAGTGGCGATGGTGCTGGTGGTTTTTGGATGAGGTTTGGAGTGGTGGTAATGGTTGTGATGGTGAGGGCAATGATGAAGGTGGGAGTGGTGTTGGTGGTGGTTGAGGCAGTGGTTTTGGTGGTGGTTGGGATGTTTACTACTGTTCAGACAGACATCTTGGAGTGGAGAACTGCATATTCTGTGTTATAACAACCACACCATGACAATGGCAATGACAAAGATGACAATGACTACTACTACTACCGCCACCACCATCGCAATCACCATCATCACCACCACAACCATCACCACCACCACCACCACCACCACCACCACCATCATCAGTAAGAATAGCACTACCACCATCACACCCTCCATCACCTTCATCAAATGTACCTTCACCACTACTGCCACTATTATCATCATCATAACACCCCACCCCCAAATCACCACCACTATTATCTTCATTATCACTATCATCATCTTTATGATTACTGCTGTCATCATAATCATCACTAATTTGGTACTGATCACCCGGTAATGTGACCTGTGATAGACAGGTGTCCTATTTTGGTGAAGATTTATCTCTCATCCCCTGTTGTATTTCTGTACACAACACTATATTCTTCATTGCCACAGTCTATCTCAGTACCACAAGATCATCTGGTAATGCTGCCTGTGATAGACTAGTGTCCTAACCTAGCGAAGATTTATCTCTCATCCCCTGTTGTATTTCTGTACACAACACTATATTCTTCATTGCCACAGTCTATCTCAGTACCACAAGATCATCTGGTAATGCTGCCTGTGATAGACTAGTGTCCTAACCTGGCGAAGATTTATCTCTCATCCCCTGTTGTATTTCTGTACACAACACTATATTCTTCATTGCCACAGTCTATCTCAGTACCACAAGATCATCTGGTAATGCTGCCTGTGATAGACTAGTGTCCTAACCTGGCGAAGATTTATCTCTCATCCCCTGTTGTATTTCTGTACACAACACTATATTCTTTATTACCACATTTGGTAATGTTGCCTGTGATAGACTAGTGTCCTATCCTGGTGAAGGCTTATCTCTGATCTGTTTCATATCATAAACCAAGAACTAAAGCACCATATCCAGTTGTTGCTCTCACTGTTTTTATTGTTGATGTTTAACTACAGGTAAACTACGATCCCAAAAGACTGTTATCAAAATCATGCCAGTTATGGCCACTCCTATAGTTTAAAAAATTTTTTTTTTAAGCTCATGGTTACATTGTACAATGTTTTCATCCGTTTTTCTTTCATTATGATTGTAAGAAGCTGTATGATATGAAAATGTTTGGCTCCTATTTCTAGCATCAAACGTCCACACGGAGTCTTTGTCACTGACTTTCCTAAGCCAAGTAGTTGAGAGGTAAATACCAATATGAGATCTATAAGTAGGAATTACATATTAATAAATGCTGCCAATTTAGATTTTGGAATTCTTCAATATATTCCAAAAATAATAAAAGCTTATATTGATATTATAATAATTACTATGATTTCTCTAGTCCAATGGGCAAAGAAACAAAACAACAACAACAACAACAACAACAACAACAGCAGCAGCAGCAAGAACAACAACAACAGCAACATAATCAACAACAACAACAACAACAACAACAACAACAACAACAACAACGGCAGCAACACAACAACAATAGCTACAACAAAAATATAATTATTTATATTTAATGTAATCTAAAAAGGAAACAAGAATTTCATGGTCAGTTAAGAACATAATTGATTATTTTATTTTATTTTTTCTTTGTTTTCTTTTGTTATTTATTAATTAATAAATTTCTTGAAGAATTCTGGAGAATTTATTTGAAAAGCAAGAATATTTTTCTCAGTTTGCAATAGGTTTGTTTATTTATGTATTTATATTTATATTTATTTGTTTATATATTTATTTATTTATAATTGTGGGTTGGATGGGAAGTCAGTGGAAACGTTTGGAATTTCTAATTTTTTAATTTTGTTTCCTTGTTTTCTTTTTTTTTGTGGTGGTGGTGGTCGTGGTGGTAACAGTAGGTTACTGTTGTCATCCCCACCCCACTGTGGTTTCCTTCTAGTTCTGTCATTAAACTCACCATTACTCCACCACCACCACCACCACCGCCGCCGCCGCCGCCGCCGCCGCCGCCACCATCACCACCACCACCACCACCATCATCACAGCCATTTCCATCATCCTCATGACCACCACAACCATCATCATATTCATCATCATCTTCACCACCATAAACACTACCACATCATCATCATCATCATTGTCATCATTATCCTCTTTGTCACTAGCACAACAACCACCACCACCAACACCAACACCAGCAACAACAACAACAACAATAACAATCAGTGTCATCACATCAAAATATTCACTTTCAAAATAATGGCAAAATTTTCAAAAATAAATTCCTCTGATGATGTGATGGTTACATATGGTCTAACATTCATCTAAATGAACTACCAAAATCTATGTAAAGAAGGAAATGATTCAGATATCAATTATGTTCTTCCCCTTGTTGCATTTTGTCTGCAGCAAATTTGCTCTGAGTACATTTTATAGCCTATATACTACATCTAATGCAACTGAGTATGCGCGAGTTTGTGTGTCCATGTTGTGTATGTATGCATACATGTGTGTATGTATGTATGTATGTATGTATGTATGTATGTATGTATGCGTATGTGCGTGCGTGCACGTGTGTGTGTGAGAGTGTTCTCATACTCATTTTAAGTGAGAGTAAGTTTTGATCAGCCACCTACTTGATAGCAATATTGTGAAGGAAATTATCTTGTTTTAAACCATCATCCTTTAAATCTTGGTGGTCCAAATCGGAGATGCATTCTATGTGGGTGTCTTTTCAAAACATTGTCTGGTTTAAAAAGCCACATCAGATGCCATGATGGATCTAAGGTGTGGATACAGGAGGCGGTCAGACTCTGCATAAGGAGTAAACAGCTATCCTATATATATATATATATACGTATATATATATATATATATATATATATATATATATATATATATATATATATATATATATATATATATATATATATGTGTGTGTGTGTGTGTGTGTGTGAACATTGGTTCTTTTCCCTAAAACTATATATTTATATATATTTTACTCTGTAAAGCTCAATTTAATTTTAATTTTTCATAAATTGATTTTAATTGAGTTTTTACCTGTAATTTTGGATTTTGTCCCTAATATTATTATATATATATATATATATATAATATGTATGTATATATATATATATATATATATATATATGTATGTATGTATGTATGTATGTTCTCTTTCTCTTTTTAATTTAAAGTAAATTTTGACTAGTCGCTTACTTGGTAGCAAAGTTGTGAAGGAAAGTATCTTCTTTTAACCATTATCCTTTAAATCTGAAGGTCTTGTACATCTGTAGATGTCCTGTCCTTTTTCTCCTCTATTTATCTGGTCATATTAGTGTCCAGTTGGCTGCTGATTTCCACAACAGACTGTGTTTATATATTAACATTGTCATAATCATCATCATTTAGCGTCCATATCTTAACCCATGCTGACATGGGTTAAGATAGTTTGACTGGAACAGGTAAGCGAGAGAGCTGTGCCAGGCTCCAATCTGATTTGGCTTGGTTTCTATGACTGGATGCCCTTTCTAATTCCAACCACTCCAAGAAAGTAGTGCGTGCCTCTAACATATACATGTAACCTGTGCATAAAGTACCCCCATGCACTCACGTGTGTGTGTGTGTGTGTGTTTGTGTGTGTGTGTGTGTGTGTGTGTGTGTGTGTGTGTGTTCGTGTGTGTGTGTGTGTGTGTGTGTGTGTGTGTGTGTGTGTGTGTGTGTGTGTGTGTGTGTGTGTGTGTGTGTGTGTGTGTGCAAGTATGTATGATCATTAGCATCATCATTAAACATCCATGTTTCTGTCTACTTCTGTCATCAAACTCACCATTACTCCACCACTGCTGCTGCCACTTTCACCACCACCACCACCACATTATCATCCTCATCATCATCATCATCATGGGTTGCATGCTTTGACGGGATCTGAAAGGTTTAAAGACTGCATTATGCTCCAGTATCTGCTTTGGCATAGTTCTATGGTTGGATATCCTTTCTAATGCCAACTATTTATTGTGTATACTGGATGTTATTTCGTGACATCAGTACAAATGCAGCTACCATGCAGCCAGTGAGATTAAGATCCCTTTTGGCTGAGTGGGGCTACAGTAGAAAGGGAGGCAGCTTTATGCTACAGGATGGGGGCTTAATGTGTGAGAGAAGGGACTAGAACAGGTTTCTTTCTGCATAGGGGTGACATGGATACTCATATTATAGAAGAGAGGGTGGGAGAGACAGTAGTGAAGATAGTAGAATCAATGGAAAAAATATTCCATCCATTGAGAGATGAATATCAACCAAAAGAGCTACTAATAGTTTCATGCTTTTATGATACTTGAACATGCATATTTATAAAATACACCATGCATCTAAAAGCAAACTTTCAGGTTTTATATATATATAATTTATAGATCCCATAGAGGTAGAATCAACAAAAAAAAGTATTTTATCCAGTGAGGGATGAATATGAATTTAATACACAGCTGAAAGAGCTACTAAGGGTTTCATGCCTTTACGATACTTTATATAGGCAGATTTCTAAAACACACCATGTATCTCCAGACAATCTTTCAGGCTCAATTTATACATTAGGTATATTTTAAAAATCAGGATGCTGGACAGTGAGAAAATAAGAAAAAACAAGAGGGAAAACATGAAGGAGTTTGATGCAAGAAATGGAATAAGAAGAAAGAAACAAAAGCAAAAAAAAAAAAAACAAGATCCCCATCCTCCCTGATTGCAAAAATCACAATTAATGTGGCTGGTGTAGAACAATATAACAGTGAATATGTCAAAGTCTATTAGACAGCAACTCAATCCAGAGTAGGTGGTGTCTTCCAGTTTGACAAAAGAAACTTGTTCGAGTTTCTTTTGAAACTGCTAAAAATTTCAGATCTGGAATGAAGCAGTGTAGTGGAATTCTTGAATCCAAGAAGAATATATGATCTTTCTGCTATGCATGAGCTGCATTTCTTAGATCCATTAACATATAGCTTGGATTTCTCTACAACTCTCCACTTGATTGTATGTGGTGTGGAGTTGTTCTTCAATTCCATATGTGGCTAGCCAACTTCGTCACATTACTTTTGTCAATGTGCCAGAAAGAAGATAGGTGATTTGCATAACATCTTTTGAAATTGCCTTTGCATAACCTGATGTAATTCCTCTTTTCATTTAGGTTATCTTGAAGCATTGTTGTTACTTCTGTTTCATCTATGACAGGGTTTATCATGCATGTCTGGTCAAATGGGCAAGCTTCAGGGTTTCGATATTTACAACTGGGAGTGGACTGTTGGTAACCTTAATGAGTTATACTGTTCTTCAATTCAGAGCAGCGATTGTGATATTTTAATTGGTCATTTGTTAAAATGATGTGTTGCTTTAGTTAGAAAGATATACAGATGATCATACAAGTAGTAGAAATAGTGATGGTTGGATAAAGGTTAAATTTTGAAAGAGCTATAGAGGTCTGAGAATAATGTCTGTAAAGTCAAAATATCAAACAAGTAAGGTGGGCACTAACAGGGGAATATGTCATGCAGGATACAGTGTTACAGTATGCAGGATACAGTGTTACTTCATGTGTTATGTGGTGTGTTACACAACATGTTACATGATTTGTTACATGGTGCATAGTGTGGAAGTCTGGGTTCCTCCTTTCTTGGGTCCTCATTTCTCAATGGAGTTTTTTGGCTGTTGTTATTAGGGTGAGTCTTGGTCATTTTAAACATGGCAGTGCCCATTCTTCTCTGGGTCTGAACACTGGTTTCATCCAGAATGAGAGATAGAGGATGAGATAGAGAGGGAAAGAGACAGAGAGCAAGAGAGATAACAGGGAGAGAGAGAGAGAGAGAGAGACATACACACACACACAATGGGAGTAAAGAATCAATGCCTGTACTGAAGTTGTGCTTTCCTTATCAACCCCAAAATGATGGAAATCAAAATTGGCCTCACTCGGAATCAAACTGGAAGCATGGAGAGACTGAGAATAGAATCCATAAAGCATCCTGTCTGACACTATAATGACTCTGCTAATAAATTGTCTACCAGAAGTCTGGTTATATATATTATAGGATTTATCATGTGAGTGAAGGCATGTGATATTTAGTGCATATTATATTGTGACTAGTTAGAAACATTATGACATATCTATTATAGTAGAGTACATCTTGACTACATTAGTAATCTTTAATCTAATTTACGATGCAGCTTATTCTGGTATGAATGATAACTTCATAGTTTGGTAAATTTTAGAATAAATCATTAGAACTGGTATCTGTAATTAGCTGGAATTTATAATAGACAATTGGTTAATATGCAGAAAATTTGTTCCTAGTGGTATCTATCTGATTTTCAATTAGGTAGGTGGAGTTAATTAGAGTAATGAACATTTTCTAATTAGATAGCTATTACTTGCCAGTGGCAGTCACTGGATCATCTTGCCTGAACCTGAAGTTCAATATTCCCCAATATTCTTGCTGAGTAAAAAATAGAATTAATTATGCTGGAAATAATTAGTAATGAGTCAATAAATAGTTTCTATTAAAGTTACTCAACTTACAACAATTAGAAATATAAGTTTGAAAAGAGAATATTGCTATAATGTCAGATAGTCATAACTAGTTATAACTTCATGTTGTCATAGATATTTTTATAATATCAGATATTCATAGCAACTGATTTTGCCATAACTACAGTTAAAACTTAATGTAGTCATAAATATCGTTATAACCTCAAGTAGTCATAAATTGTTATAAATTAATGTTCTCATAAATATTGTTATAACCTCAAGTAGTCATAAATTGTTATAAATTAATGTTGTCATAAATATTGTTATGACCTACTGTTATAATTTCATGTGGTCATAAATGCTGTTATAAACTCATATAGTCATAAATGTTATAATAATTTCAGGTAGTTATAACAACAGTTATAACCTCAAGTAGTCATAATTATTGTTATTACAATATGCAAACATAAGTACTATTAAAAACTCAGGTAATCATAACTAATAATACAATCTCAAGTAGTTATAACTACCATTGTAACCTTAGTTAGTTATAACTACCATTAAAACTTCAGGTAGTCATAGATACTGTAATAACTTCAGGTAATTTTAAAAGCTGTTATAATCTCATGAAGTTATAATTACCATTATAATTTCAAATAGTCATAACTACGATTAAATGCCACATAACTACCACCAAATACCACTAAAACTTGATATAGTCACACCTACCATTATAACATAGGTCAATCATAGTTACTGCACAACCTCAAGTAATCATAAACACTGTTAAAAATTAAGTAGTCATAAATATTGTTTCCCTCATGCAAATTTTTTATGTCAATCTATTGTTTTATTTATTGAAAATTTACAGATAATTTAATAATTACACATATAACACATGTATATGATGCATTTGTTATGAAGGTGCATGACTTAGTAGTTAGAGTGCTGCACTCATGATCTATCGATCGTGGTTTCAATTCCTAAACCAGGTGGTGCATTGTGTTCTTGAGCAAAACACTTCCTCTTGCATTGCTCTGTGATCACTTTGACACCTAAAACATAGCACACAGTGCACCTGTTCAGACAACGTCGATTTGATGGAGGGAGTGAGCTAATATGCAGAACATTTGATCACTATAAACAAATCATTTGTACAGGTTGTTCAGCAAAAGTTGAACACTCATACATCGTCTTTGGTGGGTAAGTCCACCATATGGTACATATATAATACAAAAGCAACTTGAAAATCCAAATCCCAAACCAAAGAAAACACAACCATGAGCCAAGAGAGAGTCAGATTTGGATATATATTTCAATGTGGTTTTGTATTATGTATGTATTATATATACTCTTTTACTCTTTTACTTGTTTCAGTCATTTGACTGCGGCCATGCTGGGGTACAGCCTTTAGTCGAGCAACTCGACCCCAGGACTTATTCTTTGTAATCCTAGTACTTATTCTATCGGTCTCTTTTTGCCGAACCGCCAAGTTACGGGGACATAAACACACCAGCATCGGTCGTCAAGCGAAGCTGGGGGGGGGGACAAATACAGACACACAAACATATACACACACATACATATATATATATATATATATATATATATATATATATACATATATACGACGGGCTTCTTTCAGTTTCCGTCTACCAAATCCACTCACAAGGCTTTGGTTGGCCCGAGGCTATAGTTGAAGACACTTGCCCAAGGTGCCACGCAGTGGGACTGAACCCAGAACCATGTGGTTGGTAAGCAAGCTACTTACCACACAGCCACTCCTGCGCCTATATGTATATCTGTTATATATGTAATTATTAAATTATCTAAATTTTCAATAAATATTGTTATATTGCAGATAGTCATAACTACTGAAACAAGTTCATGCAGTTGTAATGACAGTTGTAATAACTCCAAATAGTCATAACTATTGATAATTACAGTTATAAGCTCAGGTAGTCATAGTAACCCAAGTCATCATAAACGCTATCGTAACCTCTTCTGGTTAACGCTATTGTAACTACTCAGTGTATTGAGCAGCAAGTTTCTTCCACCAGGTTCAATCAACTGCTATTTTTATACATCCATTCCACACAATGTTGACTTGTCTCTGGGTCATGCTGAAATGTCCACAGCTGAGGGGTCTTCAGCCAGACCAGTTCATGCCTGCCCTGGCTGGTATCCAAAATCATGAGTGTTTCCGAGTGCTTTGACTACTGTTATGTAGCCATAAATACAGTTATAGCCTCGGGTAAAATTAATGCAATTAAACACTTTTTATAATTTCAGTTTTTTATTATTCATTATTTTTAATATTTAAATTTTATTTAAAATTAGAGAATATAAATTTTAAATGATTGATCTTGCATTTTCATAAAATTCTCTCCATTTCCTCTATTCTTTGCAGCTTTTTAACACACTGAGAATCACATATATATATATTTATGTATGTATGCTGAACTATTGAGAAATCTACAGTTACTCTACATAGATTACAAGTTCAGATTTATACTTGTGATTATTAGAGTACTGGGATATGGTACACTTTGCCTAAGCACCAATCTTGAGAAATTAGGCTTCTCAAAACCAGAAAGGAGAAAGCTGATTTGATGACTACAGATCCAAGTCATCAGTGGAACTGTTAAAATTTGTAAAACTTTTCAGAAATTTATCATTTTAGCATATATGCATATGTCTAGACATGAAACTGTACACATGAAAATACATACATAAAACAAAACATACAAATCTGAACATGCACTGACTCTAAATACTGTACATATACACATATACATACTAAAATATTCTGTTGATATTGTTGAAATTCCAATGAAGGAATCTCGGATTAAGGTTAGACACCAGCTCTTTCTCTATTGGCAAGAAATCTTGAAATAAAACTGAGTAATAACTTACATACATACAAACATACTTAAAACAGCGAAATTTTTCCCCTAAATTCTTCATTATTTTCAAAGTTAATTGAAAGAAAGGCATTGTATTACAAAGAAATACAGTAATAAAGGGGTTAATGATATGGAAAAAAAAAGCTTTAAATAGCATTCGTGAAAACTCCTCTCAAAGAAGCAAGGGGACAGAACTCTGAAATTCTAATTGAATGGAAATTAAATGGAGACAGATATGCAGGTGAGACAAAGTGAGAGTCTGGTCTTTGGTAGCAACAGAGATAACTCCAGATACATTTCTACCTCATTAGACCTCTTCAGTGAAGAATTGTTAGCATGCAATGCATAACAACCAGGATCACAGAATGACCTGAAACATATATTACTTTTGTATGTGTGTGTGAAAATAACTTACTGATTAGCTAATTAGAAATAATGACATTGCAAGAATACAATTTTTATTTAGTTATTTTTGTCATGAGAATTTATTTGAGAATGATGAAATTATTCTAATTTCTGATGGGAATGGCATTAATTACGCAACCATTGTGAATGAGTAAGTATGCTATCTAATGCTTGCAATAGAGACATGGTGACATAGTGCTTCAAGTTTGGTTTACTGTTATCTCCTTGTCTGTATACTATAAACTCAACATTATTATGGATTTATCACATCATTCATTTGAAACTAACTCAATACTCTCTCTCTCTCTCTCTCTCTCTCTCTTTCTCTCCCTCTCTCTCTCTCTCTCTCTCTATCAATCTATCTATCTATCTTTCTCCTTTTTTCTTTCCTTCACACTCATGTTTTTTTCTCTCTCACTCCTACTCTTTGAGTTCATACAATACAATAGGCACAGATGTGATTGTATGGTTAAGAAACTTGTTTCCCAACCACGTAGTCTTTGGTTCAGTCTCAACATGCAGCACCTTTGACAAATGTCTTCTAATATAGCCTCAGGTCAGCCAAAGCTATGTGAGTGAATTTGATAGATGGAAACTATATATATATATATGTATGTATATATGTATGTATGTATGTATGTATGTATAAGCATATACATTCATATATATACATACATACATATATATTATATATATATGAAATATTCAAACACTGAGATTTGAAGTTAGATGTCACTACTGTTCATATCATCTGTGGATAAATTCAAAATTTGATGATATCACCAGTAGTAGCATGGGTGGAACGCAGTTATGATAGCTTTAAGGAGCTATGAAATATAAATTTGCACGAAGCGTAATGATGCTTAATGAGCATTTACCTGCTAGAAATAAGAGCCAAGTCTTAAATAATCCACCGTTGCGCACCAATATAACAGAGAAAAACAGTATGCGAGGAAAACAGAAAGAATTAAAACATTTAACAGCACAAATAAAAATATTATGCAATTAGGGATATCCACAAACCAGGTTTCGGCTTTTGGTTATTCAACCTTGAGTCTCGTCAGTGTGGACTATGAGTTCAAATTCATGACTGTTTACGTTAGTCTCTGACTGCAACTGGTTTTGTTTTGCGCCAAAATCAGGCTCTTATTTCTAGCAGGTAGATGCTCATTAAGCATCATTATGCTTCGTGCAAATATATATATATATATATATATATATATATATATATATATATCGAAACGTCTAGTTAGAATAGAGGCAGCTGACATAGGATTAATTCCAAGTGGCTATCTGTTTTCCTATGTGTTCATTCCGTTGTCTGTAGTTCATTTTTCTAACATCCTGTACCCTGATATGCATCTATATACACATGTAGATGTAAGTATGTACATATATGTGTGTATACATGCATACATATTCTTTGTATTATATATATATATATATATATATATATATATATATATATACATATATATAAATGTATGTATGTATGTACATACATATGTATGTATATGCATATACATGCATATACATATACATATATACAGGATGCTGGAGAGGTGCAACATCACATCCACACCCAGTTATGCATGGTGTTTAAAAGAGGAAGGCATGCCATACATAATTAAATGGAGGCTCCTCGAACAGCTGGAGCCATATCTCAACAGGAGCGAAGTATGTAAACATTGCTTGGCTGAGAGAGCAAGGAACCTGAAAATCTTACTTGACTCAAGGGCCTTTTTAAACTCTAGGAAAGAACATCCTGAGAACATACTGGCAAGACCATGTAACCAATGAAGACATTCTAAAGGGAGCCTACACAAAGGTCAGTTCTTCCTTATTTATGCCTCTTTTAATATCCTGGCATCAATATAGAATAAACCAATAATATATAAGCGCAGGTGTGGTTGTGGGGTAAGAAGTTTGCTTCCCAACTATATGGTTCTCAGTTCAGTCCCACTGTGTGGCACCTTGGATAAGAGTCTTCTACTATAACATCGGGTCAACCAAAGCCTCACAAATGGATTTGGTTGATGGAAACTGAAAGAAGCCCATCATATATATATACATATATATATATATATATATATATATATACATATATATATATATATATATATATATATATATACATATATATATATATATATACATATATATATACATATATATTTATATATATATATATATATATATATATATATATATATATTTTTTTTTTTTTCGAGCGGGATCGTTTGCCAGTGCCTCCGGACTGGCCCATGTATGGGAGACACATGAAATCTTTCGAGCGGGATCGTTGCCAGTGCCCCTGGACTGGCTCATGTGCGGGCGACACATGAGGTTTTTCGAGCGAGATCGTTGCCGGTGCCCCTGGACTGGCTCTTGTGCGGGTGGCACATAAAAGACACCATTTCGAGCGTGGCCGTTTTTGTGCGGGTGACACGTAAAAGCACCCACTACACTCTCTGAGTGGTTGGCATTAGGAAGGGCATCCAGCTGTAGAAACTCTGCTAAATTAGATTGGAGCCTGGTGTTGCCATCCGGTTTCACCAGTCCTCAGTCAAATCGTCCAACCCATGCCAGCATGGAAGGCGGACGTTAAACGATGATGATGATGATGATGATGATATGAATGTGTGTGAGTGTGTGTGTGCGTGAGTGTGTGTGTGCCTTTGTATATGTATTTGTTTCCTACCAGCACTTGATAGAATAAGTACCAGGCTTTAAAAAAAATAATGAGTATTGGGGTTGATAAGTTTGACTAAAACCCTTGAAAGGTGGTGCCCCAGCATGGCTGCAGTCAAATGAGTGAAGCAAAATGAAAGATAAAAAGCAGAAAATAGTTCGCATTGATTTCTTTCTCCATACCCTTCACTCTTAAAGTAAGTTTCTCTTTCAGAAAGGCGACATAATTCATCTGCCCAGAGACCAGTTAGCAATTTCCAGAGCAATAATAGTTAAACATAGAGGCCTATAATTATTGACTTCCTTTCTGTTTTCTTTATATTTCTATATTAACACCATTCTTCCTTTTGTCATCTACATTGGTGTTCCAATTTCTATACAATCAGGGAGACATCATTGTAGTATATTATTATGTATGCCCCAATATTCAACAATGAAACATCCCACATTCAATAATGTAAACATCCCACTTCTGACAGATAATTGTTTTTAGGCATAGCCATAGCTGTGGTAAGAAGCTTGCTTCCCAACCACATGGTTCTGAATTCAGTCCTAGTGTGTGGAATCTTGGGAAAGTGACTTCTACTATAACCTTGGAGAAACCAAAGCCCTCTGAGTGGATTTGGTAGACGGAAACTGAAAGAAGCCCACCATGTGTGTGTGTGTGTGTGTGTGTGTGTGTGTGTGTGTGTGTGTGTGTGTGTCTTTTCCTCCCATCACCACTTGACAACAATTGTTGAAGTGTTTGTGTCCCAGTAACTTAGTGGTTTGGCAAAAAGTGACCAATAGAATAAGTACCTCTTCTTATAAAAAAAGAAAGAAGTACTGATGGTGGTGGTGGTGGTGGTGGTAGTGGTGGGAAGGTCGATTCATTCAACCCTAAGAATTCAAGACGGTGCCTCAGCATGGTTGTAGTCTAGTAACTGAAACAAATAAAAAGATTTTTTTAAATGCCATACACATACAGAAAACAATAATACTCAGTGTTACCTGCAACTCTTCCTTGACATTCACAACACACATAAAAGACATTGTAAGGAAATTAAAACAATGTGTAAATATTGAGTAATCACAGGTTCCACTTCAGTCAACAGAAAGAAATACCAACACTGGCATACAAATGATATACATTAGGAAACCAGTCATGGATTCTACCAATCTGTTGTAGGTCTCCTCTGAGGTTTGTAGGAAGTTTGTAGCTGTTATTATGATGGTGTGAGGATGGGGTTTGGATTTTCTGGCTCTCGATAAAAGAAACCTTAATACAGTTCTATATTTAGGAGATGAGGAATTATGTACATTATTTACATTATTTACATTAGACGGATATTTATCCTCATCTTGTTTGTTGTTAACACAACATTTCAGCTGATATACCTTCCAGCCTTCATCAGGTGTCTTGGGGAAATTTCTCATTCATAAGGTATTTTTCGATGTTATTCATCATCATCATCATCATCATCATCATCATCATCATCATCATCATCATCATCATCATCATCATCATCATCATCATCATCATCATCATCATCATCATCATCGTTTAACGTCCGCTTTCCATGCTAGCATGGGTTGGACGATTTGACTGAGAACTGGTGAACCAGATGGCTACACCAGGCTCCAATCTGATTTGGCAGAGTTTCTACAGCTGGATGCCCTTCCTAACATCAACCACCCCTAATGTAACTACCATGTCAGCTTTTTCTGCAGATACTTTGATAACAACATGATGCCAAATTTTGTGTTATTTTCAAGAGAAGTCCTCTACTAGTTACTTTCGAAGTCTTCTTTGAACTGTCAGATGTAAGTCTACCTCGAAGGAAACAATGTAGTTATTAATAAGAAAAGTTGAAGTTCATGCAAGATTTCACTGCTCATCATCATTATCGTCATCATCATCATCATTTATCATCTGCTTTCCATGCCAGCATGGATTGGATGGCTTGACAGGAGCTGCCATGTTTAAGGTTTGCACCAAGCTCTATTGCCTGCTTTGGCATTCTTTTTATGGCTGAATGCCCTTCCCAATGCCAACCACTGACAGCTTGTGTTTCCTGTACCTTCAATATTCACTAAATCCAGTGGATTTTGTATCTGTGCATGTGTGTGTGTGTGCATGTGTGTGTGTGTGTGTGTGTGTGTGTGTGTGTATGTGTGTGCATATCTGTGCTTGTGTTCTGCCAGCCATTGATGTGCAAATGTTCAAGAGGAATGGTAAAAACTATATCTGTCACACACACCAACCAAAGCTCATATACACATACATACACAAATGCATATAGACACTCATACACACATTCACATGCACACTCATGTACGCACGTGCACACACACACACACACACACACACACAAATTCAGCAACATTTATACCTTAATACAGAAGTCTGGTGCAGGCTTCTGTTTGGCCGGCTCTTGTGGTTCCATCTCAATGATGTTGATGATGATGATGAATCTTATAGTATCAGCCTTTTTTTTTTTACACAGACATGACTCGAACCATCACCCACAACAAAGCAAATGAGAGGAAGTGGGAGGGTGAGTGGGAGGATATAAAAAAAATAAAAACTTAAAAAAAAAAAACAAGACAAAAAAAAAATGGACAAATCATAATCTGTAGGAAAAAAAGAATTAATCTAAGGTTGTAAAGAATGGATTTTGTAAATACTGTGACTAAAACCAGCAGACATACAATAGACTCTTACTTCCTTTTCTGCAGAAATATTTATTACATTTTTATGAGATTTAATAACTTTGATCAACTAAACTCTCATTCATGAAGGAGGAAGACAGTGAAGTGACATTTCTAAAACTTCCGCCTGCTCATATTTTTCTTCAAAAACCATTCAAGACCTAAACAGGTGGCAGCAATCAGGGTCTTTTTTTTTTTTTTCATTTATTATTATTTCTTTTAACGTTTTATATGTGGGCTATCACTTCCTTTTTTTTTTTTGGCTGGGTTTCCATTTAAAGCAACGCCAGCAGCAGCAGCAGCAGCAGCAGCAGTGGTGGCGGCGGTGTCGGTGGCGGTGGTGGTGGTGGTGGTGGTGGTGGTGGTAGTGATTGTGGTGGTGGTGTTGCTATACAGTGGAGCCAGGCATCTGTGGTTTGCAAAAGAGTTAATAATCAGAATAATCATACATAGACAAAAGGTATGTATGATTGTATGTATGTATGTATGTATGCATATGAGTGTGTATGTGTATGTATGTGTGTGTATGTATGCATGTGTGTATGTGTGTGTATATGTATGTATATGTGCTTATGTGTATGTATACATGTATGTATGTGTATGTATGTGTATGTATGTATGTATGCATGCATGTATGCATATGTGTGTGTATATGTATGTATGTGCGTGTATGTATGCCTGTGTGTATGTGTGTGTATATGCATGTATGTATATGTGCTTATGTGTATGTATGCGTGTATATATGTGTATGTATGTGTATGTGTATACATGTGTATGTATGTATGAATGTATGCATATGATTATGTATGCATATATATGTGTGTGAATGTGTGTGCATATATGTATAAGCATGTGCGCATACACACAGACACACATTCATACATACATATATATGCATACATAAGTATGTACATACATACATATATACATACATACTTACATGCATGTGTAAGTATGTATGTATGTATGTATGCATTATGCATGTATTTATGTATGTATGTACATATGTACAGCTGGTAAGGCAACATGAACAGATTAAGAAACTGCACTCAATCTCGAAGGTGGCATATAAATACAGATGAGAGCTTAACCTACCTGATTATGATGATGAGGACATACCACCCACTAAGGCAGCAAAAAAGTGTAAAACAAAAGCCAAACAGAAAAACTTGAAGGAAATATCAAGACTGTGGAGAGAAAAAACCATCGCGTGGACAATACCCCAAACAAGCTGGGGAAGCTGATGTAGATATAAGACCCTATTAGTGGCTGTAGTGTGTTGATTTGAAAGCCAAAACAGAAGGATTCATCTTAGCAGCACAAGATCATAGTCTCCTCACTGGGAACTATCAAGCTAATATCACACAATGAGGTAGACACTGCAATGACAAACTTGAGAGTATTGACCACATTGTTGCTGGTTGCTGACTCCTTGCCCCTACAGAATATGAAACCAGGCATGATCAAGTTTGCCAATGCTTGCACCACTATTGTATTCTGCACCCTACGAACTTGCATGAACACCATCCAGAGCCAGTCACCACCCAGAACCAGGGAGAGAATGTTACCATCCTATGGGATTATTGAATACATACAGATAGACAAATAAATGCTAACAGACCAGATATCGTCATCAAAGACCTAAAACAAAAAACATGCCTGTTAATTGATATGAGAAAGCCTATTGATAGAAACATCTCAGCAAAAGAATTTGAAAAACTGTCGAAATATAAGGACCCTGAGATTGAGATAGCTAAGACATGGCAATTAAAAACCAAAACCATCCTTGTTGTTGTAGGTGCCCTGGGAATGATCAAGAAAGGTACTGACAAATTTTTTGACCAGATCCCTAGGAAACCAACAATCTATGAAACTCAAAAAAATGTGTTGACATCAACTGTCCACGTTCTCAAGAAGTATCTCTCCATCTAATATATTTTTGCTTCAGGCGGTGAGCTGGCAGAATCGTTAGCACACCAGACGAAATGCTTAGCGACATTTCGTCTGGTGTGCTAACGATTCTGCCAGCTCAATCTTAGCGACATTTCGTCTGCCGCAATGTTCTGAGTTCAAATTCCATCGAGGTCAACTTTGCCTTTCATCCTTTTGGGGTCGATTAAATAAGTACCAGTTATGCACTGGGGTAGATCTAATCGAATTAATCCCTTTGTCTGTCCTTATTTGTCCCCTCTATGTTTAGCCCCTTGTGAGCAATAAAGAAATTAATATATATATATATGCTTTAGGTTTCTGGCTGAGACCTGATCAGAAGATGAAATAAAATGCAATTCAATCAGAAAATGATAATAAAATAATAATAATAATAATAATAATAATAATAATTTTTTCTACTGTAGGTACAAGGCCTGACATTCAACCCTAGTGCTCAACTGGTACTTATTTTATTGACTGTGAAATGATTAAAGACAAAGTTGACCTCTATGGACTTTGTGCTCAGAACATAACAGATGAAATGCTACTAAGCATTTTTCTCCAGCATGATTCTGCCAGCTCACTTCCTTACCAAGCATCAAACATTGATTTCAAATTTTTGGTATGAGGTCAGCAATTTTGGAGGAGAGGTAAGTTTGACTATATTAACCCCAGTACTGAACTGGTACTCATTTTATCAACCCTGAAAGGATGAAAGGCAAAGTCAATCTTGGTGGAATTTGAACTCACAATATAAAGATGGACAAACATAAAGATGGTAACAATTCTACAGAGAGCATCAAGTATTGGCAGTAAATTGGTTGGGGCATTTGAGCATCAGATGAAATGACTTTCCTTGAAGCAAAATGAAATAACTAGTTGAGTGCAGGAGATTGTCGGAACTGTTAGAGCATTGGATTAGATCCCTTGCAAGCATCTGTTCTCACTCTTTGCATTCTGAGTTCAAATCCCATCTAAGGGACTCAAATCCCAAAGGACCATAATCAGTAATGGATGGCTACAACGGTTATTTGAATCATGGGTTTAGAATTTCAAAGATGAAATATGAACTGAGAATGCAAAAATTTGCAATGGCTACTGCAAGACATCTTGTCTACCAATCCATGATCCTTGGGATTTAATACTTTATGTTATTGATTCCAGAAAACTGAAAAGCAAAGGTCAGCATCATAATTACCACCACCATCAACATCAGCACCATCATCATCACCACCACTACCATTACCACTACAAACACCACCACCATCACTATCACCACCACCATTACTACTACTCCTGTCATCACTAGTTCTATCATTGCTATCATCATCATCATCATCATCATCATCATCATCATCACCATCATCACCATCATCATTATCATTATAATCATCATCATCATCATCGTCACCATCACCACTACCAACACCAACATTGTCACCACCTCCATCACCACCAATTCCATCATCACCGATTCTGTCATCACCAATTCCATCATCACCAATTCCGTCGTTGTTATCATCATCATCATCATCATCATCATCATCATTTATCATATAACATTTGGTTTCCATGCTGACATGGGTTGGATAATTTGCCAGGTTTTTGACGGGTCAGAGGACTTATCAGTCACCCAACCATACTTCACCTTGGCATGGTTTCTACAGCTGGATTCCACTTCCAAACACCAACCATTTTGTACAGTGTGTACAGACGTCTTCCTTTTCCTTTTTCTTCATTTCACAGCACCAACACTAATGTTGGTGCCATAAAAACTTGCAAGGAGGGAAAAGTCTAAAGTGACCTCTATAATTGAAGGAGAATAGAAGAGAGAGTCGGTGAAGATCCTAGGTAGAAGGAGGAAGGAATGGTAAGTAAGAGAAGAGGATAAAGGAATATGGTATGGAACAGGAGAGGTTGAAGGTATTAGTGAAGGTGGAGAAAAAAACGGAGTGGAGTTGTCAGATTCAAAGTTAGAGTGCCAGAAAGACGACATGTACTGGATACAGCGCCATGCTATATTCAGTGCTCTAATGACTTTGCCAGTGGAGGCGCAATGGCCCAGTGGTTAGGGCAGCGGATTCGCGGTTTCAATTCCCAGACCGGGCGTTGTGAGTGTTTATTGAGCGAAAACACCTAAAAAGCTCCACGAGGCTCTGGCAGGGGATGGTGGTGAACCCTGCTGTACTCTTTCATCACAACTTTCTCTCACTCTTACTTCCTGTTTCTGTTGTGCCTGTAATTCAAAGGGTCAGCCTTGTCACACTGTGTCACGCTGAATATCCCCGAGAACTACGTTAAGGGTACACGTGTCTGTGGAGTGCTCAGCCACTTGCACGTTAATTTCACGAGCAGGCTGTTCCATTGATTGGATCAACTGGAACCCTCGACGTTGTAAGCGACGGAGTGCCAATAACAACAACAACAATGACTTTGCCAGCTTGCCACATGTGGTGTATGGTTCTGTATGAGTTATGTACCTTTATGTTCAGGTTTAGCCTTGTCATCTATCCCTTATGAGGTCAATCAAGAAAAGTACCTGACAAAAGTTGTAGCAATCCAATACTGAACTATCCCATCACTTTGATGAACAAGGATCCAGCAAGACACAGCTGTACGATATCTTTAGCTTTGATGTTTTACTACATTGCTTGATATGAGAATTCACACCTTTCCTGGATTTGCAGATCCAGGAAAGGTGTTGCAGTCATGAACTCTGTCATTTGGGGATAGATTGAACCCAGCCCTAAGCTGAACACACACTCACTCTCTCTCTCTCTCTCTCTCCTTCAGAGTTTTTGATCTTGGCCACCTCAAAGTCCTGGAAGAGGTGCTACAGCATGGCCACATGAGTGGGGAGGATTGTGGTTGTCTGTTACCATAACTGAACAATAATGATGATGATGAGGAGGAGGAGGAGGAGCATGATGATGATGATCCAGTTTTAGATTTTGCAACTATATTCTTTGGAATATGATTTCAGTACTCTAATTTCTTAATGAGAACTATGTTAACCTTTAGGAGACGACGGAGCCATTCTATTGGCTGAGAAGTCAAATGACAAAGAAGATTGTATTAGTTCATTCAACTTTCTACAAGAATATATATAGTTTTATACATGTAAAGTAATTATTTTTTATAATCTTTTTTTTTTTTTTGAAAAATTGGTGCATGCCCTCTGTAGGGCTTGTGAAAAGGGTTCTGTCTTCTTGGCACTGAAACTCCAAATAACGCTCCACCTCCAAACAGTTAAATAAGAACTTGAAGGACAAACAAAACTAACCCATCTGAAAAGGCCTCTAAAAAAAAAATTTTTAATAATTGGTCGGTCCATTTCATGGAATAAATGTGAAGTTGTACATTTAATGGACATTTTTTTAAATAGAAATATTGCTTAGATTAGAAAAAAAAAAAAGAATTCTTCATCTTTCCATTCTTCTAGTCAGTCAGATGAAATGTCCTTGAACATCATAAAACTGATTAATGGTTAATATTTGATGCAATATGGAAGCAGTTCTTTGAAAACCGTAATAAGCTATATAAGTTGTTGTTGTCGCTGTTGCAGTTGTTTTGCTAAAAGATGGTTTTTGTCACTGCTGTGATTGTTTTGCTACTTTTGCTGCTGCTGCTGCCGTTGTTGTTTTTACTGTTGTTGTTGGTATTGTTGTTGCTTGTTGCTTGTTGTTATTCTGTTGCTTTTGTCATCATTTATTGGTAGACAGGTGGTTGTTGTTGTTGTTGCTACTTATGATGATGATGATGACGATGTTGCTGCTGCTGCTGTTTTTGTGGTTAATGTGGTTTTTGTTATTGTTATCTTGCTGTTGTTGTTGTTGTTGTTGACACTGTTCTGGTTAATGTGGTTTTTGTTATTGTTATCTTGCTGTTGTTGCTGTTGTTGTTGACACTGTTCTGGTTAATGTGATTTTTGTTGTTATGAATGTTGTTGTTTTTATTGTTGTTATACCTTGTCATTAGGAGGCGCAATGGCCTAGTGGTTAGGGCAGCGGACTCGCAGTCATAGGATCACGGTTTCGATTCCCAGACCGGGCGTTGTGAGTGTTTATTGAGCGAAAACACCTAAAGCTCCACGAGGCTCCAACAGGGGATGGTGGCGAACCCTGCTGTACTCTTCCACCACAACCTTCTCTCACTCTTACTTCCTGTTTCTGTTGTGCCTGTAATTGAAAGGGTCAGCCTTGTCACACTGTGTCACGCTGAATATCCCCGAGAACTATGTTAAGGGTACACGTGACTGTGGAGTGCTCAGCCACTTGCACGTTAATTTCACGAGCAGGCTGTTCCGTTGATCGGGTCAACTGGAACCCTCGACGTCGTAAGCGACGGAGTGCCAACAGCAACATATCTTGTCATTGTTGATGATGAAGATGTTCTTAATGTTGATAATGACGTCGCTAGGGTTAATGTGGTTTTTGTTACTGCAGTGGTTGTTGTGATTGATGTTGTTGTTGTTGTTGTTGTTGCCAATGTAGTTTTTATTACTATTGCAGTTACTGTTGCTATTGTTTTGTGATTGTTATTGTTGTTATAGAGTTATCCTTGTTGTTGTGGCTGCTACTGCTGCTGTTATGTGGTTGTTGTCATTAATGCTGTTGTTATTGTTGTGGTTACTATTTCAGCTGCTGTTGTCCGAACAGCCACACACACACACACACACACACACACACACACACACACACACACACACACACACACACAGAGTAAGTGCTGCTCAAACAGGTATGTTACACAAAAATATCTAGAAATCCTTGTCCAAGGAATTCAGTCTTCTGCCAAAGTATTGGAACACTCCATCCATCCATTCACCCATCCATGCATTCACCCATCCATGCATCCACTCATCCATGCATCCACCCATCCATCCACCCATCAATCCATCCACTCATCCATATCCACCCATCCATATCCACCCACTCATCCATATCCACCCATCCATTCACATACCCATCCATCCATCTATCCATCAATTCATCCGTTCATCTGTCCATCTACATTCTCTGCCTACTATTACTGGGAGGGTGATGGGAGTAGTAGTGTTTATGGGGCACCTTCAGCATAGGGTCCCTATCACAAGCAACCATCATTACACTTTCTTATTCCCAATCACAACAAAACAGCTGTTCCCCACCGGATCAGCTTTGAGCTTCTGGGACATGCATCATTTTCACTCCCACTCCACACCTCCAAGAACAAGTTACAGCTCAATTACTAATTGTACCAGAATTAGGTGGAGTCCACAATATATTTTTTGAACAGACTTCTCTGTCTTAGGATACTAACTATTTATAATTTAAAACCAGTTCCTCAGTTTTAGTGCTGTAGCACCTCCTTTAACCCTTCAGCATTCAGATTACTTTGTGAAAAGTAATGCTTATTTATTCACATTGTTTTGAATTAATCTTGTATTACCTCATATCTCTGACATTTCAATGATGTGATTGTTTTAAGAATAACATTGTAGGGTAGGTGTGAAAGACTGGATTTGGTTGGTTTGAACATTAAAACAGGTAGAATATTTGAGTTGGACATGGCCACTTTAACCCTTTCATTACCAACCTGGCTGAAACTAGCTCTGGCTCTGTAGTACAAATGTCTAGTTTTCATAAGTTTTGAATTAAAATCTTCCACCAAACCTTAATCACAATTTATGTTCCTAACACTAGCTGAATGATAAGTAAGTTATTCTACTAAATTCTTTGTTATATTTAAAGTAATTGAAAGAAATACAGAGCATCTCAAAATAAATACAGTAACAAAAGGGTTAAATGCTAAAGGTGGAGCACCTTGAAGTAGATCAATAGATCTGGATCAATGGAATTTTATTTTAGTAAAGAGAGAAATAAAATTGAAGGAAAGTTAATAAGCAAACTAGAAGAAGTAAACAGATATCATGGCTGATGTGCCAGCAGTGAGAAAGGTTATCAACAATTTCTTCAAGATGAAACATGAAGGCTGCATTGTCAGCTTTAAAGCTTTTGTGCTAAAACAAGAAGATAATGAATATTGTTTGATGGGAATGAATGGTAGTGGTACAATGAGGCAATGAAGTTACAATTTAGCCATGTACTATGCAATTTCAAACAGATGTGTGCATGTCTACCCTATAGAATTTAGCTTGATTGTTTAGGGTGAGTATTAAGTCAGAGATGGTTGTGGACTTTAGTGCTTACCTCCACGGCCTATTACCACTCTCAACATAAGACACGAGGAGCTGTGAAAGGCCAATAACAGTTGTTGAAACACAGAAGTTGGTGAGTGACTGCATGAGGAACAACTCACTTAATTTGAATGATCTCCTCTATGACCTTTACTGTTATATGTCAGGCTTGTTCAATGACCTGTTGGCAGATGTCTACCACAGCTGACAGCAGAATGGGGTAATTTCTCAGTTCTATGAGCCAAGTTGTGGTAATAATGCTGAGAAAGGGCACCGACAAGGAAAATGTTAAAGAAAATTTTTAGCCCATGCAGAATTTAAGAGTTTGGTGGTAAGCAAAATGTTTGGTATCTGTCATAGGGAATAAGTCAAGGAAGCACAAACAAAGGCAATCACTGATAGATTCCTTCAGGGACAATCTCCATCTCATGAAATGTATCACAGGAGGAATAGGACATAAACCTGACATCGATGGGGTCCTGATGTGACCACCACTACTTAATAGACATTCTGAAAGTGGCTAGTTTCAGGCTCAATTTAAGCAAAGGTGAAAAATACCTACATCATCTCCATCATAATTTACTACCTGGCCATTGTGCTTTGCTCCTGTTCCCAGGGGATAAGAATTTGAGCAACTTCTCTTCTGCTTCCTGTAGATTGTGATATGTTTAACAGATCAGGCTGCCACCTGTGGCCAATGCCATTTGCAAGGAAGCTAGCAAATGATCGGTTAGTAAGTGTTATTTCCCATCTGCCTCTATCTAGAAATTAAAGGAAATGACTACTATTCCCTTCAAACTTTGCTTTTGTAACCTGGACATCACTGTTTTGAAACTGATCTATTTTCTATTACATTTCAGACAAGTTCAGTGCTAAGTTACTGAAGCAGAAATATTATAACAAATATTCTGCACAATACCACAGATTTGCTCAACCTAAACCACTTGAGCAGTTCATTTAGTGGCTGACAATATGTACATTTCTGATCATGAGCAGGAGTAGTGCGAGAGCATCATAGCCATGTGTTGAGAGGGATTCTTTAGGGTTTGAATTAATGTAGCAAAAACAAAATTTGAAGGAAATATTGGCCGCTTTTCATAGTTTCTAGGTGTAAGCAAATAGAAAATATCAGTTGCTACCTGAGGACAAAAGCCATGTAACTCAATGTTATTAAAGATCTTCTAAGCGTCATGACTATCATGTCTTTCTGTATATCTAAGGCCTATATTTTTCTAGAGTATCCTTGACTTTTTTTTTCCTACTTTTGTTAAAATGATCAGTTGTCTGAGAAATTTTGGCTGTGTTTTTTAGCTAATCAAATAGCGTGGTCTCCCTCATTTCTGGCATTGATGTTGCTGCTGCTACTACTGCTGCTACTGCTGCTACTACTGCTGCTGCTGCTGCTTCTGCTGCTGCTGCTGCTGCTTCTGCTGCTGCTGCTGCTGCTGTTGCTATTGATGTCACTAGTTCTGAATATTCATATAGTAAATAGCATGAAAAAAATAAAAATAAAAACTTGTGACTAACCTAGACTGGATAATTGCCTGTTTCAAGTTCAGATTGTGTTAATGTCCAGGAAGAGGGATTAGGAAATAGAATTTTTAATGTCAGTGTTTTTGTTACTAAAGTGGGAACAGCGCAACATTTCTTTCAGTTTATTAGTTAGGCAATAATATGTTGTAGAGTTATCTAACTTAGCTCTGACATTTTTTCACTTGACCCCTAACTTCCTGTAAGCATGACCTCACTTCCCTTCTCCCCACTCACACATATTGTCTTCACTATTATCAGCGCTCTCTCTCTTTCATTTTGTCATTATATATAAATATATATATATATATATATATATATATATATATATATATATATATATATATATATATATATATATATATATATATATATGTATGTATGTATATATATATTTTCCCTCTCTCCATCTCCCTCTCTTTCTCTCTCTCCATCTCCCTCTCTTTCTCTCTCTCTCTTTCTCTGAAGAATTCAAAATAATTCATAGTGAAGCTATTTTAGATTGTAACATGTAATTATTACCGTGACCCTGTTAACATCGTATCTGCTAATGTCTCAAGAATACACACACACACACACACACACACACACACACACACACATAAATACAATCTTCATACACACCCACACACACATGCACATACACTCACACACACATATACCTCCCCTGTACACACATAATGCATACATACACAGGCAAATATAATGAAATGCAGTCATACATAGTCTAACCTACACACACACACACACACATATATGCACATGCACAATCACATGCAAAATCATACCATAAAATCACAAACAACACAATCATCACACAAACACATACACAACACATACATGCACCATGCACATCATACACACAATTGTACTCATGCAAACCTATAAACATGTATGCTACATACACTCATAAACTCACACACATACAACACACACACACACACACACAGATAGATACACATACATGCATGCTTACACCTACAAGTATAACCATGTGTACAGTTGCATGCAAACATCACACACAAAACACACTACACTACACTACACAACACACATACACTCACACACACACCTGCACTCACACTCACAAACACACACTTGTACTCACACATAAAAAAATGCAAAAAAAAAACAAACCAAAACAACCACCAGAACATGGGTATTAGCAATGATGCTAAAAATACATTAATGTAGCAACAATAAAAATTACAGAGAAGATACAGGAGATGATATTATGTTATTTCTTTCTTTCTTTCTTCTTTTTGGGGGGATTTTCTTTTTCACAGTTATGAAGTTAATACAAGAGATATTAATATACCCAGGGTATGTGGACAAAGAAACCAGAAGTAACAACAACAACAACAACAACAACAACAACAACAATAATTTTACTTAGCTGAAATTGACATCAACACACTGTGTACATTCAGAGTTTGACTTTGCCTTTCAGAAGTGTGGGTGTGCTGAATAAAACATTTAAGTAGTAAAATACCAGTGGGGGTGACATAGTTCCAAGTCAAATGACTTCTCTAACAATAGATGAAGATTGTTGAAAGAAAGAAAAAAAAGTATCAAAATCTTCATGTTTTTAAGTTTACGTTTTTTATCGGGTTGTCACATAAAATTCATTCATTTTTTTTTTTCTCTTTCCATTTATTTTAATCTTTTCCAATGTTTTTTGAATTAACACAAAAAATATTTTTATTGTGGTGTTTTTATTGAGTTGTCTCTTTTTTTTTTTTTTGCTTGTTTGTTTGTTTTTTTTAAGCTCTATTCTTCCACTACAACTTTTGTTTATCATCTTTGAAATTTTTTTTTTTTTTTTTGATGAGATGACTTTACTAATATACACTTTAAAAAAAATGAAAACAAGAGGGAAAAGACAAGATGGGGAAAAGAATGGGGGTGGACAAAGCAGCAGAAAATGGAGGGAGAGGGGCGGTGAACCACATAACCCGGAACAAGTGCAGTGCTCAGCCGCACTCCGCAGTGATGACCGCAATGGCATCGTATGGGGAATGGTCAGCAACACTTACTGAAGTAGCCACACCACCCTGTGGGGCTTATTTTTCCGATGGGTCTCTATTTTACAGATGATATCAGTGGTTCCTAGAATAAATTTTACCTCTTTTACTCTTTTACTTGTTTCAGTCATTTGACTGCAGCCATGCTGGAGCACCACCTTTAGTTGAGCAAATCGACCCTGGGACTTATTCTTTGTAAGCCTAGTACTTATTCTATCGGCCTCTTTTGCCGAACCGCTAAGTGATGTGGACATAAACACACCAGCATCGGTGGTCAAGCAATGCTAGGGGGACAAACACAGACACACAAACACAAACACACACATATATATATATATATATATGCATATATACGACGGGCTTCTTTCAGTTTCCGTCTGCCAAATCCACTCACAAGGTTTTGATCAGCCCAAGGCTATAGTAGAAGACACTTGCCCAAGATGCCACGCAGTGGGACTGAACCCAGAATCATGTGGTTGGTAAGCTAGCTACTTACCACACAGCCACTCCTGTGCCTCTTTTTAAGATATAAGGCAATGGAGTACCAAGTAGAAAAAGAAAAAACAAATTTATGTGGCAAACTCAATAGTTTAGTCAGGAGAGAAGGCAGTACCTGTAACCAGTCTACTTGGTAGGGTTAATCTATTGCATAGTTTAACACTACAACTTCATACCTTTAGTGGAATCCATTCTGTTAGGTGCATTCATGCTTGATTGGAAGAAACCTTCTTCCATCCCTCCTTCCCTTTCTCCAATCTCAGAGATCCTGTAAAAAGTCACAGGTAGTATGTATGTATGTATGTATGTATGTATGTATGTATGTATGTATGTATGTATGTATGTATGTATGCATACATGTATGTGTGTATGTATATATATTTTGTTTTTGTATCTGGTTTGCAAGATTCTTTATGGGAACTTGTGTGTTGAAACAAATTTTGTTGAATCTAGAGTGAGTCATTATGCCAATACTATTAATACATTCACACTAGTTCAACTCCACTCCTTTATTAATAGTCAGTTGGTTAAAAATCCAGCTAATTGATTGATTGTTTAATTTGGTTAAACAGTAAGTTATTTGGGGTTTTTTCTGTCAAATCTCTTTCATTGCTACTTACAACTTTGTCAATGACTTTCTTCTTAGTCTGTTATGGAGGTCACATTTGTCTGCTTGAGATTTTGCTGTATGCATGTGTGCACGCCAGTGTGTGCTTACATATGTATGTATGCATGTCATTATTCAGTTTATTTCAAGATTTCTTGCCAATAGAGAAAGAACCATTTTCTAACCTAGATCCAAGGCTCCTTCATTGGAACTCCAACATCAACAACAGAGTATGTATGTATGTATATATGTATGTATGTATGTATGTATGTATGTATGTATGTATGTATGTGAAAATGTGTATGTTTTATGTATGTATTGTCATGCATATAGTTGCATATCTAGACTACTCATATATATTTAAACAATAAACTTCTGTAAAGTTTTACAGATTTTTACAGTTCCAGTGATGAATTGGATCTTTAACCTTCAAATTAACTTTTCCCTTTCTGGTTTTGAGAAGCCTAATTTCTCAAGATTGGTATTTAGGCAGTGTATTACATATCCCAGGGCCCCAATAATTATAGGTATAAACCTGAACTTGTAATCTGGATAAAGTAACTGTAGATTTCTCAATAGTTCAACATAGGTGTTCTATTTTCACTAATCTTCTGCTTTATGTTAGCATCTGCTGGGCAGCTAATTTCCCCAATGGTGCACAGTTTCTCTTCTTTATCCCAAATCATTGTATCAGGTCTGTTGTGCTTACACTTTATTGAGGTCTTCACTGGGACATTCCACCAGTACTCCTTTTTATTATGAGTGGTTATGGCTTCCACCATACTGTAGATTCTTATTTCTTTGTCCTCAGGGTTATCCTTCCAATGGATTTCATTATAGAGTGTCCTAGCTACAATGTCATGTCTCATTGGTAGATAATACCATGATGACATTTTTTGTCACGTTTTATTGCTTTTCCTGCATCTCTGTCCCTTTTGTACATCAGGTACTTGGTTGACATTTCCTGTTCCTGGATTGCAAACGCATACTCTTCAAAGTGGGACGTAGTAATCCAGCTATTGGTCCATGACAAACTGCTTTGATGATCATGGAGCTTTCTAGTAACATGTCCATGCCTGATCTTCTGCTCATATAGGCTCATCCTTTCATCTGATGATATGTTGCAGTAGAGTCATGCAATTTATTTTGGCATGTATTCTAGGTTAACAGATAAAGAGTGTTGCTCAAGGAGCTGCCTTCCAAGTCTTATGGTATGTATGTATGTATGTATGTATGTATGTATGTATGTATGAATGTACTCAGTTTCTCTTCTCTCTCCCAAATCATTATACCAGGTCTGTTGTGCTTACATTTTATTGAGGTCTTCACTGGTATATTCCACCAGTATTCCTTGTCATTATGAGTGGCTACGGCTTCTACCATATTTTGTGGGTATTATAGAAATATTGTTTGCAGAGTTATTATATAACAAAACAAAAATCCAGAAAATGTTTTCATATTATTTATTCACCATTATACATGTTTCATTTGCTAATGGAAATAACATAACTGTACATGTTGGATAAATATGTAAGAAAACATATGATATGTATGTATGTATGTATTTGGTATTGAGCAGAATATTTGCTGTAGCCCATTTTTCACACCAAGACAAAACATGTACATGATAGCACTTTCAATCAGTTAAGATCAGAAGCCATGAGAACTGCTGCCTGGTACTGTATCAGGGCATTCATTATTATTATTATTATTATTATTATTATTATTATTATTATTATTATTATTGTTGTTGTTGTTGTTGTTGTTGTTGTTGTTGTTGTTGTTGTTGTTGTTGTTGTTGTTGTTATTATTATTCAGTAGTTTTATTTTTATAACGTGCTTTCACTTCACTACCGAGCACAGCTCTGTGTGCCTTGGGTATGTGCTGTGGTTTGCTGTGGTGCTCTTATGGTTACTGTATTGAAAGTGTTTTGCGTAGGATGTGTGCAGTGCCCAGTAGTGCAATTTTCTGTATGTTATATATATTTGTAAGTCCTGGTGTTTTTGTTATGTATTTGTCTGAATATTTTTTTATTATACCTAATGCGCCCACTATGATAGGAATTGTTTCTGTTTTTAGATTCCACATTCGAGTTACCTCTATTTCCAGGTCTTTGTATTTTGAAAGGTTTTCCATTTCTTTTAGGGAAACGTTGTCATCTGCTGGTATTGATACATCAATTAGAAAGCATTTTTTTCCTTCATGATCTTTTGACAACTATATCTGGTCTATTTGCCTTAATTTCTCTATCTGTGTGTATTGGCATATCCCAGAGTATGGTTGCTTTCTTGTTTTCTGTGACCTTTTCTGGCGTGTGTTTATACCATCTTTTTTCTGTTGTTATTCCATAGTGTTGGCATAGTTTCCAGTGTATATAGGTCCCAGCTCTGTCTTGGCACAAACTGATTAGATTTTGGGATCAATCTGGTACCGGACAAGGATTCTGGATTTTTAAAATATTTTCTTTACTTTACATGTATATGTAAAGTTTTACATAGTTCTCTTGTACATGCACACACATACACACACATATTTTCAGCATTAAACATTACCATCCCATTTCCATTGTACACACGCACACACACACACACACATCACACATGTATGCGAACATACCTCTCTTTTACACACACATATACTCACACTTCAAATACCGTTTATCGGCTTTTTCACTCCTTTCTTCATTATTCATCTATCACCCCTTCCTTTCTCATTCATACGACGCTGTCTTTACCATTTATCTCCTTTACCTTCACCTCTCACTGCAGCACTATTACGATGAACGGGAACGTGAAACGCTGAGTAACAGTTTTTTGTTATATTTCTGCTGTTTTTAAATAAAGCATATTACTCTACCTCTGGTATTTGAGTACTCTTTTTTCCGATTTTCGAGCGAGATCGTTGCCAGTGCTGCTGGACTGGCTCCTGTGCAGGTGGCATGTAAAAGACACCATTTCGAGTGTGGCCGTTGCCAGTACCGCCTGACTGGCCTTCATGTGGGTGGCACGTGAAAGCACCCACTACACTCTCTGAGTGGTTGGCATTAGGAAGGGCATCCAGTTGTAGAAACTCTGTCAAATCAGATTGGAGCCTTGTGTAGCAATCTGGTTTCACCAGTCCTCAGGCAAATCGTCCAACCCATGCTAGCATGGAAAGCAGACGTTAAACGATGATGATGATGATGATGATATAGGTTTTTGTTTCAGATATTCTCATTTTAAAAATCATCTCCAGTTAATCATTGAGAGGATGTTGGTGTTGAATTGGCGAAAGTTTGCACTCTCTGAGTGCTCTTGTTGTTGTTGTTGTTGTTGTTGTTGTTGTTGCTATCATTACTTCTGTTGTCATTGTTTCCGTTAGTTTTGAGTTTCTACTACATTCATCGTTTCTCTGAAGGTACATGCAGTATAGCATTTTGGAGATGCTGACCCATGGCTCATGCTGCAGAGGTGAAATGGCTGGGTGAATAACACATATTTGAATGAGTTCTAGACATCATTGTGATATTTGTACTGTTACAACTGACAAAAGAACCATTCTATTTTATGTATTAACATTTAGATTAGATTTTCAGAAATAAAGTTAAAGACTTGTTAGAAAAATCTGACATCACAAAACATCTGAGAATTAAGTTCATATGTTGTAATATAGCAAATGAGTTTGAAGAAAATGAAAAAGTGGCATTTTATGATAAGGGAATTTGTTAATTAGAATAAATGATTGTGGCAAACAAACTTAAAAAAAGAAAAAAAATACCTGATTTTGAAATTTTTCATTTAAAGAACAAATTTCAAAGAAGCTGAAGAAAATTCTTTATAAATTCTTTCTGTAATGGTATTGATTATTTCTGTGGAGAAAGTAAGAAGAATTTGCCTTATTGCTGCAAAAATTGGAAGAAGTCATTTACAGTGTATTGCAATATGTTACCTTTTCTCCAAGCTACCGGCTTTTTCTATGATTGGTCAATGAATTTGGAGCATTCAATTTTAGATAATAATTATCTACAACTGTGTGTTCTTTACTTATTATGATGGAATTATCATACAAGAGTCTTATTCTTTATTTTCTCATTAATTTTTTTCCTCATGAATGAATTCTAAATAAATTTTGGAAAGTAATGTTTAGCAAAAAGAAAAAGAATATGCTAATGAAAGCATCATGTAGGAGGAATTTTACCCATAATTCCGATTTTACATTAGCATAGGAAGATTCTTTTATTTGGCAGCATATTTAATCAATTATGCTTTCACTTTTGAAATAACTTAAAAGCAAATATATTAATGATAATTAAAATGAAATAAAAATGAAATACAAAGAAATACTTCTATATTTTGGAAAAACATCTCCAAAGAAAGATACTTGGAGATGCCACTGTGAAAGGTTGCTAAATAAAGAGAATGAATGGAAGAAAGAGAGTCTGCCAAATGTTGACCCAACAGAGGGACCAGCTATCCGAATTGAGAGTACTTTGGTAGATAAACAGCTAAGGATATAAAAACAGGGAAAGCCTTAAGACCATCAGGAATCACTACTGAGATGCTTAAAATATTTTGTGGTGTAGGCTATAGTCTAGTCGCCCATATAATTAACCTGGTAATACACAAAGGAGTCATACCTTTGTGACTGGTGATGCCTTAGATAGAAATAATTACAGAGGTATCAAATTGTTGGATCAGGTTATGAAGGTCACGGAGAGGGTCATAGCCCAACTAATCAGGGACAAAGTAAGCCTAGAGGAGATGCAGTTTGGTTTTTGTGCCAGGGAAAAGCACCACTGATGCTATATTTCTGGTAAGACAGTTGCAGGAGAAATTCCTAGCCAAAGATAAACCTCTGTACCTGGCTTTCATTGACATGCAGAAAGCCTTTGACAGAGTCCCTCAATTCAATGTGGAAACTGAGGATAGATGAGTGGTTGGTGAGAGCTGTACAAGCCATGTACAGGGATGCTGTCAGTAAGATGAGGGTTGGCAATGAATATAGCAAAGAATTCAGGGTACAAATAGAGATTCACCAAGGATCAATCCTCAGCCCCCTCTTGTTCATCATAGTCCTCCAGGCAATAACAGATGAATTCAAGACAGGATGCCCCTGGGTGCTCTTCTGTGCTGATGACCTGGCCCTCATAGCAGAATCACTACCAGAACTAGAGATGAAGTTTCAGGTGTGGAAGCAAGGATTAGAATCAAAAGGCTTTAGAGTTAACCTAGCAAAAACCAAAATCTTAGTAAGTAGGAAAGCAGATAAATCTCAAATCCCTTCATGTAGATGGCCCTACTCAATCTGTGGAAAAGGTGTAGGTAGAAACTCCATAAGATGTGCCCAGTGTAAGTTATGGATACATAAAAGGTGTAGCAATATCAGAGGAAGGTACCAAGGAAGGTGCACAGGTACAATAAACACCAAAAATGTACAGAAAATAGATTCCATTACATGCCAGGGGAGGCACATGGCCTAATGGTTAGAGCAGTGGACTTGCGGTCAAGGGATTGCAGGTTTGAATCTCAGACTGGGCGATGTGTGTGGAGGCACATGGCCTATTGGTTAGAGCCACAGACTCACAGGTTTGAATCTCAGACCAAGCAATGTGTGTGCTTATGAGTGAAACACCTAAGCTCCACATGGCTCTGGCAGAAGGTAATGGTGAACTTCTGCTGACTCTTTTACCATAACTTTCTCTCACTCTTTGCTCTTGCATCTAGCAGCTCACCTGCAATGGACCAGCATCCCGTCCAGGTGGGGAACCTATATGCCAATGTAACTGGGAAACTGACCCTTATGAGCCAGACATGGCTTGAGAAGGAACAACCAACACATACCAGTGGAAAAAACTAGAAGCAGTCAGTAGCTTCCGTTACTTAGGTGACAAAGTCAGTAGCAGGGGTGGATGCTCTGAGAGCATAGCTGCTAAAATAAGAATAGGCTGGGCAAAGTTCAGAGAGCTCCTACCTCTGCTGGTAACAAAGGGCCTCTTGCTCAGAGTGAAAGGCAGACTGTATGATGCCTGTGTGTGACCAACCATGCTACATGGCAATGAAACATGGGCTGTGAGTGCTGAGAACATGCGTAGGCTTGTAAGCAATGAAGCTAGTATGCTTCGCTGGATGTGTAGTGTCAGTGTGCATGCAGGACAGAGTGTAAATGTCGTGAGAAAAAAAAGTTGGACATATGAAGCATCATATGGTGTGCAAGAAAGACGACTGCACTGGTATGGTCATGTGATGCATATGGATGAGGAGAGCTGTATGAAGAAGTGTTGCACTCTAATGGTGGAGGGAACCTGTGGAAGAGGTAGACCCAGGAAGACTTGGGACGAGGTGGTGAAGAACAATCTTTGAATGTTGGGCCTCACAGAGGCAATGACTAGTGACTGAAACCTCTGGAGATATGCTGTGCGTGAGCTCAATGCCTCAAGCCAAGTGTGATTATAGTCAGGGCTGATGCCAGTGTCACATAACTGGCCTGTTAAAAGCACCCTTAAAATTTTGGGTGATATGCTGTGCATGTGAAAACCTGTCAACCCAAGTGAAATCATAGTCATGGCCAATGCCAGTGCTGTCTGACTGGCACCCGTACCTGTGGCACTTAAAAAACACCATTCAAACGTTGGGCCTCATTTGAATGAAAATGTATTACATTATATTATTATGATACATTATATCTTTTTATACAACCATGATAGTGAGTTGTCAAATGTTCATTGTCATTTTTTTGTGTGTGTATGTGGGAGCTTTATGAGATTTTCCATTTGTTTTAATCCTTTCCAGTGTTATTTGAATTGATACAAAAAATATTTTTATCATTCTTGATGTTCTATGGATTTTGTAGCTCTATTCTTTCTCTTTTCTTCTTTTAATTGGAATAATTTTTACCTCTTCTCAGATATATAACAATGGAGTGCCAAGTAGGAAAGAAAAAAAAATGAATTTATCTAATAACCTAATTCATCTAATTCATTATATCTGATTGGTTAATGAAGATGAGACTCTTTTACTCTCTTTATTCTTTTAATGGTTTCAGTCAGAGGAATGTGACCATGCTGGAGTACCACCTTAAATTATTTTCTATCAGTTTTGTTGTTGTTGTATGGCTGGAAGTTGATCTATAACTAAATCTGTAATAACTGATCTTCCCTAAGTATATCCTTGAATGATTGACTGGTTGGGTACCATTGTTAGGAGTTTATCCAATGTTTTTTAAATGTTTCACTAGAGGTCCCTTTATATTTCTGATTTTTGTAGGTAGGTAGTTGAACAGTTGAGCACCTCTAAATATCAAACTGGTACAAGAGAATGTTTTTGCTTGTGATTTCAAAAGTGGTTATTTGGAAGCTGACAGTTCATATATTAAAACACTCTCTAATGCTGAAGTTTGGAACATGCTCTCAAGGATTTTTCATAAGTATTCAGCATTCAAAAGAATAGAGACACAGAGCTTTAAAACTTCCCTACTAGTTAATGTTTTTAACTGAAGTTATTCCACTAGTGACTGTTCTTTGTAACCCTTCAATTTCTATTGTGAAATTGGATGAGTTAAGAGACCAAGGCTGCTAGCAGTAATCTAATCTGTTCAGAACTAGGGTTTTCTATAGAATTAGCATAACTTCCAGATCTTTTGTCATAAAGCTTCATAGGATCCATCCTATGAGATGTCTGCATTCAGAGGTCAGTTTGGTGATGTGGCTGATGAAAGATGCATCATTTGACACGATTACTCCTAAGTCCTGAATATCATTAATGCTCTGAATCACTGTGTTATCATTGTGTTCCCTTCTTAATGAAGAACCTGAAATTTTGATGAATTAAATTTCATATTGTTTTCATCTGCCCATTTATAAATGAGGTTCAGCTCATTTGGGAGTGTGACAGTATCTTTGATAGTTTAGATAGCCATCAATATTTTTACATCAGCATAACTCATTAGGTTGACTGAGTACACCTGTGACCCTATACTTGATAGTGTGATAATAAATAATAATGGTCCTAGAACCATTCCATGAGGTATGCCACTTATTACAAGTGACTTAGCAGAGAGAAAACTATTTGCTGTAATACATTGATTTCTACCACATAGGAAGTCAAAGAATCATTCTCCAAGTTTTCTTGTGCTACCAAGATCCCTTATCTTATGACAAATGATTCAATGATTAATCTTGTCAAACATCTTAGCAAAATCAAGGTATATACAGTCAGTGTCCTTTCCTCTCAAGAGATTATTGAGGATAGTGTTATGATGCAGTAATAGTTGTGACAGGCAACTTTGTCCAGTTTGAAAATTATGATTGTGTCATCTAAGAAGTTGTTTTCCCCAAGGTATGCAATTATTCTTTTTCAGACAATGGATTTGATAATTTTATAATCTTAATTGTGTGAGTAGTGAGAGAAATAGGTCTGTAATTTTTAGCTTCAGCCCTGTTACCTCCTTTGTACATATGTGCTATTGTTGAATCTTTCAGTAGTTCTGGGGAATATGCTGGTATCTAGCAACTTTTGAAATAGTATCTTTAATAGTTTCATGAGGCTGTTTTTGGACATGTTTGACAGTATGACTGTGAGACCATCTGGTCCAGATGCTGTTTGAATCTAGTTTGAATGAGTTTGAATTTAGGTCATTAATAGACATAAATATATCATCCTCCATAATATTGTTAAATTTTAGATGTGTCTCTGCAGATGAGTTCTAGGGATCAAAGAATTCATTTGGCATGTGTACTATTTTTATTAACAATAGGCTGGGAAAATGCATTGTTATATTGTTGACTCAAAATTCATTGTAATATTGTTGACTCAAAAGCATGCATATTTGTGATGAGTCATTGGTGTATGATCCATTTTGATCCAATAGCAGGCCAATCTGGTTATGTGTAGCTGATTTTTGCTTAGCAAAATGAAAAAAAACTAAGAAATAGATTTTATATTTTCCACTGACCAGTGTTCCCCTAACAAAGTTTCTTTTCCAAAAATTAGTTTAAGGTCCAGTTTGATGTCCATTCTTTTCTTTTCTTTACTTTTTTTTTTCCTCAATTTCATCTGTTGAAAGATTTTGGTCTTCTAGTTGTTTTGTTAATTTGGTTCTGTAATGCATTAGTATCCATCTATCTCATGGAATCAAGTTCTTGGGAGAATAGGCATAGTTATATGGAGTATGCTTTCAGCAGATCCTGATTGATTCTTTGTGTAGAAACTTCATTCCCTCGTTAACATTGAGGTTGCCAATATTTTGGGACCAGTTTCTTTTGAGGATTTCAGTTTCAATTTCCTTCCCCTTCCTGAAATTCAAGTTCATGGGGAATGAGTCATGTTTAATGTTATTTGTGTATGTTGCCCTCTTTGAACTATATACAGATAATTGTACTATGGTGTGGTCAGCAATAGCTGTGGAAATGACCAGAGCATTGTGAATGAAATCTGTATCTGTCCACTATTTATTTGTGGCGGAACAGTCCACCTCTCTCATTCGGGGGTGTCCTCCACAACAACTTATGAGTGACAAAGCATCTCTGAAGCAATTTCCATGGTTACCTGTGTCAGGAGGATGGTAGGTAATGCCTATGATCAAACAGAGGTTGGTCACATGCGTTATTAGTGTATCATACATTGTGTTGGAGTAGGCGGGAAGAACATTTGTTATTTGGTCTTTGCAGATGAAAAGTGCTACTCTTACTTGTTTCCATACCCTGTGATCAGTTCTGTGTAGAACATAACCTGACATATGTACTTCCACATCTAATATGTCTGGGGTCAGGTGGATTTCACTAAGTGCTACACATATCGTCTTTCCTCTGTTTGCAAGGTCTCTAATATATGATATTTTTGTTCGATTTGTGAAGTGTAAGAGATTTTGTACATTCTGCATTATTACTGAGTTCAGTTTGTGGGTTAATGACAGCAATGGTATGTAGTTGTGTACTGGGGTAACAACTGTAGTTAGAGTTATGTGAGAACTAAAAGGATTTAAAAAAAAAATTTTTTTGTCAGATTCATCATGGCTAAAAAAGAATTTTTATGTTTTTGGAGGAGTTGTTGACTTGAGATGCTATGGTTGCACTGTTGAATACTGTTATAGTTATATGGTTTGTAGATGTTGATTTTACTATTGTACTCAGTAGATATCTGGGTGACCTTTAAATTTCATTGAAAGACTGGACCAGTACTGCTACTGTAAGAGATGTTTCTACTGTGGATATGGTGGTGGCTTGGAGTTAAGCTTTTAACAGTGCATCAAGTCCCTGGAAGATGAGTGAAGGGACAGTCATGCATCAGACATAATCTTTTGTGTTGGGAAAAGCGACAGATTTTAGGATTCTGGATTACACATGTTGAAGCTATTTAGTGTGATTTAGTATTTAGCGATGATGGTGGTGTTGTAAGATGTGTGCTTTGACATTGGCTAGTATTGCTTGTATTAATATACCAGGTAAATGGGTGAAGTTGCAGTCACTATATATGTATAGTCTATCACACTGAGAATAGCAGCAATATCTTTGGGTTTCGTGTGTTCACGGTTTTTACTTTATTTACAGTCAGTAGATTTATCATGGAGCTGTGAGGTATACATGCAAATTGAGGTGGACAATGACAGGGAAGAAAGTAGTAGAAGTAGTAGTAGTAGTAGTAGTAGTAGTAGTAGTAGTAGTAGTAGTAGTAGTAGTAGTAGTAGTAGTAGTAGTAGTAGTGATGGTGGTGGTGGTGGTGGTGGTGGTGGTGGTGGTAGTAGTAGTAGTAGTGATGGTGGTGGTGGTTGTGGTGGTGGTTGTGGTGGTGGTGGTGGTTGTGGTGGTGGTGGTGGTGGTGGTTGTGGTGGTTGTGGTGGTTGTGGTTGGATCTCATGTTATTCTGAGAGGGAGGAATTTGAATGGCCGGATCAATTGCGCTGGTGTTGAGTAGTGACTGTGTCTGCTGATCTTCTTGCTGTTGTTGTTGAACTGTAGTTGGAGAAAATACATATTGAAGTTTCTCAAAATGCCTGTGAATTTTATCAAAAATGAGATTTTAATATGTTTGAGTTTGTTTGTTACATATCAGCTTCTCATTCAGTTATTGAACAGTTAGAATGGTCTCCTGGCAATATATATATATATATATATATATAATTCAGACAAGAGGCATCTAGAGTTCTGTGATACACTATGTGGACATTTGTGCACTGTGCAATTAATAAACTGAGTCCTTTGAGAAAATTTAAATGCAAGATTGGTCCTAGATTGCAAGTCATTTGACCAAGCTATAGGTCGTTTTGAGAAAAGTTATCTCATGTTATTTCAATTCTAAGGGACATCTATTATTACTTGAATTGTGTGCCAAATATGATCCAGCCTTGACAAACACCTTTCAGCTGCCTTGAAAAGTGGTTTTATAGGTGCCACCCATCAATGAAGTGATTGCATCTCTTAAACTTTGTACTTACTTGCAGAGACAACATTGTTGATATAAACTGTACAAGTTCCATGGGAGTAGGAAACTGAGTGCCTCCTTCATCATATGATGATACAGGCCAAATACAATCTGTCTGGCAGGCAGAAGTGCAAAAATATCAGCAAAACTACACCAAGACAACTGAATGTCATCAACCTAAAATCTCTGAAGTACAATATAATACTACAGGGTGGTGAGCTGGCAGAATTGTTAGCACGCTGGGCGAAATGCTTAGCTGTATTTCATCTGCCGTTACGCTCTGAGTTCAAATTCCACCGAGGTTGACTTTGCCTTTCATCCTTTCAGGGTCGATTAAAGAAGTACCAGTTATGCACTGGGGTCAATGTAATCGACTTAATCCCGTTGTCTGTCCATGTTTGTCCCCTCTATGTTTAGCCCCTCCGTGGGCAATAAAGAAATAAATATAATGCCCACTCATGGGGAATATGGCCAGCCACCTAACAATACTATGTGATATCCCACCAACTAACACTGCACTTGCTCAAGCTTTGTCACATACAGTTGCATGAGGCAAGCTACAATACATGAATTTTAAAGGTGCATGAGCATGCACAAACACACACATACACACGTTCATACATGGGAACACATGCATATCATCATCATCATCGTTTAACGTCCGCTTTCCATGCTAGCATGGGTTGGACGATTTGACTGAGGACTGGTGAAACCGGATGGCAACACCAGGCTCCAGTCTGATTTGGCAGAGTTTCTACAGCTGGATGCCCTTCCTAACGCCAACCACTCAGAGAGTGTAGTGGGTGCTTTTACGTGTCACCCGCACGAAAACGGCCACGCTCGAAATGGTGTCTTTTATGTGCCACCCGCACAAGCCAGTCCAGGGGCACTGGCAACGATCTCGCTCGAAAATCCTACAGGAGCCAGTCAGGCGGTACTGGCAACGGCCACGCTCAAAATGGTGCATCTCATGTGCCACCCGCACAAGAACCAGTCCAGGGGCACTGGCAACGATCTTACTTGGCTTGCCGGGTCTTCTCACGCACAGCCCATTTCCAAAGGTCTCGGTCCGTAGTCATCGCCTCGGTGAGGCCCAATGTACGAAGGTCTTGCCTCACCACCTCAGCCCAGGTCTTCCTGGGCCTACCTCTTCCACGGGTTCCCTCAACTGTTAGGGTGTGGCACTTTTTCACGCAGCTATCCTCCTCCATTCTCACCACATGTCCATACCAGCGCAATCGTCTCTCTTGCACGCCACAACTGATGCTTCTAATGTTCAGCTTTTCTCTCAAGATACTTACACTCTGACGGGTATTCACATTGACATTACACATCCAACGGAGCATACTGGCTTCATTCCTTGCGAGCTTACGTATGTCCTCAGCAGTTACAGCCCATGTTTCACTGCCATGTAGCATGGTTGTTCGTACGCATGCGTCATACAGTCTGCCTTTTACTCTGAGTGAGAGTCCCTTTGTCGCCAGCAGGGGTAAGAGCTCTCTAAACTTTGCCCAGGCTATTCTTATTCTAGCAGCTACACTTTCAGCGCACCCACCCCCACTACTAACTTGGTCGCCCAGATAGCGGAAGCTATCGACTACCTCTAGTTTTTCACCCTGGAATGAGATAGAAGTTGTTTCCTGTTTGTTTGCAGTCTTTATTGCACCTGAACATCTGCCACAAACAAAAACTAACTTGCTAGTTAACCTGCCTTTGATGTTGCTGCACCTCTTATGTGTCCATAGCTTGCACCGGGTACATCTTATATATATATATATATATATATATATATATATATATATATATATATATATATATATATATACATACATACATACATACATACATACATACATATATATTTGCATACATATAAATGTATGTATAGTTATACATACATACACACACACACACACACACATATATATATATATGCATACACACATATTTGCATGAAAATATATAAAAAGTACAAAAAAAAGCACAATAAATAAGATATAATTTTAAATTTTACTACTTAATCTGAGTTGGATATACTAGTACTCCATCCATTTAACCACTTCTCAGATTGTGTTCAAGTGAACCCAATGCACCAAGTAAGCATTTCTTGAGATATTCAATGTTGAAAAACATCAACATTTTGAGAGTATTCTTTTTTAAGTTTGGTGCCATGTCTGAAATTAAATTTTGATAATAATCATTTTTTGCATGTTGTTTACATTCTGAACCTAAGTGTTTTTATATTATTACTACTTCTTCAGAGAGCCCACAACACTAGAAATGCTAACTTTCTTTATTAACTGTTTGTTTAATTTTTGAAGAACAAGAAATCTCAGCTCATCTCCACCCTCTGTATACTTGTGTTATTTTATATGAGAAGGAATTACATTGAAATTTAGAAGAAATTGTCCCTCCTCACCTGCTTTCATTATTTTACATAATGTCTTTCTTTGATGAGTGATTTTTCCATCTCTTTTTCCCTTCATATTTTCATTTGTAATTACTCCTTCTTCATTGCATAATGAAGATGTAGTACTACAGGTCAGTGCTGTTAGAGGATCAGAGGACCAACTATTTGTTCATCTATTTGTTATATACTGGGTCTAAAGATATTTTCTTTGCTATTCTCCAGTTTGTTGGCAGGTAATATTCTTGTTCTTTTTGTCATTGTTGATGTTGGTTTTCATTGTAGACTTTGCTTAATTTTTCAAGTTCTTCATAGCATACACATTTAAGGTGCATTTTACTCCAACAACTTGGACTTCTGCCTTGTATCTTCAATGTCATGCCCTTTGTCTTGGCACCTTTATCTAGGCACAGTTTTGGTATTGCTCTGTGAACTTCAGGTTCATGCTACATTACATCAGTTGTTACCAAGGTATGCTACTACATTTATTATTAAAAACAACATCTGTTATTTTAATTCCAATTTGTTCTAAAAGTATCTTTTCTCGTGTTTCAAACATTATTTCCATTTATTAGACCTGTTCCTTTTTAGACACATTAATTCTGTGAAAGCTCAACACCATATTTTTGACAAAAACAAGCTAATTCCCCTCCAGGGACTTGATCTAATTGTACTTAAGTTAAACATTAATAATGTTACTATCATATCACTGAAGGCTGCGTTTTGGATTCACTATTATCACATTCATGACAATAACATTTGTTAATTCCCCTCCAGGGTCTCCGCTTAACTGTAGTTATCATTATTGTTAATGATAACTGTAGTTATCATTAACTGTTATCATTATTGTTGTTGGTGCTGGTGGTGGTGGTGGTAGTGGTGATGTTGTTACTGTTACATCATTGAAGACTATATATTCAGATCCACTTGTGTACCACATTCCTGACAACAGAATCTGTTAATTTCCCTCCAGGGATTTCACTTAATTGTAGTTAGGTTTAATATTGGTTAATATTGGTTTCAAATTTTGGCACAAGACCAGCAATTTCGAGGGAGAAAGTAAATAGATTATATCAACCCCAGTGTTCAACTGGTACTTATTTTATTGACCCCAAAAGAATGAAAGGCAAAGTCAACCTAGGCAGAATTTGAATGCAGAATTATGTTATCTCTATGTTCTGAGATCAAATTCCACCAAGGTTAACTTTGTCTTTCATTGTTTCAAGGTCAATAAAATAAGTACCAGTTGCACACTGGGGTTGATGCAATTGACTTGCTCCCCCTCCCCCCTTCAGAGTTGCTGGTCTTGTGCTAAAATTAGCAAGAATTGTTGTTGCTGTTATTGTTGTTAGGACTGTCATTCACCAAAGATAATGTAGAGAAAGAATAAACAAGGTGAAGAAGTTTGTCCCTAATCTCTGCCTTTGGAAAGAAAGGAAGATGAAAATTATGCAAATTATATGAAACAAAATCATCTTCCTCTTCATGCACCACCACTACCACCACCATCATCATCATCACCATCATCATCATCACCATCATCAACATCAAATCATCACCACCATCATCATTGTCATTGTCATCATCATTGATTTCCAAAGATCAGGAGGAGTACTGGACTGTCATTCATAACACAAACCCATTTCAAACATCCAGTATGTGAGTAGAAGATCAAACCACTCAAAAGCAATTATCAATTCAATAATAAGGGGCATTTCATTTAAAATTTCTAGACTTTTGGCAAATGAGGAAGTATTTAGACAAAATGAAACATACTACAATTTGGCTTTAACTAAGGATGGTTACACTGAGAAAATTCATCGTTTTCCTGATATAAATGTTAAGAAGACACGTAAGGACAAGGAATTACCTAAACAGATGACTGATGACCATGGTAATAATAGAAATAAAGATATTAAGGTATATGATAAAGCATTTGATAGTAAGATGAAAATTATTGGTAAAAGGAAATGCAGAACAGTAAGTGTATCAGGTTATAATTAAGAAACCTAAATAGAAGAACAAAGAGTGCATATAGCTGTGTGACCACAGTGACTAGACCTAGAATTAATCAGACCATTTTAGCAAATAAGCAGCCGGCAAATTTTAATGATAACAAAAACAGAAATAATAAAAGAGATTCCAGTTCAGGAGATGAATGTGCTTCTCTTCACAATGTTATTAGTGATGATGTACAAAGCAATAGACCTAACAGTATTAACTGTAATTTCAGTCCCAGAAAACAGAGCATGTAACAGACAGGTCACCAAGTTAAATGTTCCATTTGGAGCTCAGATAGGCACAAATATACTTGGTAAATTTTTCATGACCATGGACAAGTATTTTCCCTCTTCAAACAAGCATAGGAGTATATTTAACAGATATATTAATTAATTTGCATACCCAACCACAAATAACATAGCTGAGATTAAAACAGTGCATAATGTTTCAGAATTGAGAAACTTTTATCCATATTAGGATAATAATAAGCTATCTGAGGCCATATATAATAAGTCATGGATATTTAGCATGGATAAAGAAAGTATTTGTATGTTACGTGTGTCCTGTCATGAGATGGGAAATGTTGTTAATATATCTCATAAAGGCAATAAAAGGAATGTGAACCTATGGAATGAAAACTTAATAATATACAAAACGAATCATCTAGAAATGCCCCTGAATAAATAATACCTAAGAAAAAATATATAATTTATAATGCTCTGTAACAATACACACATTAAAAAAATCATTATCATTATTATTTAGGCACCTGCACAACAAACTTTAAATATAGATTATATAATCACAAGTCTTCATTTAAATACAAGAGAAAAGAAAATGTCACATCATTAAGCAAGTTTATTTGGAGCCTCGATCACAATGATATTAGCTACTCTGTTGAATGGTCTGTAATAGATAATATCCTATCATATAATGTATGGAATGTTAGGTATAATTTGTGCCTTGAAAAGATGCTACCAATTCTGAAATGCAGCTCTAACCTAATAAAAAGAGTAACGAATTAATATTACACTATTCACATTAATATAGAAGAATTTTCCAAGTTATTCCAAATAAATATGCTACTTAATTAGGATACTCTGATATGTATTAATATATTAATTCTATCATCTTAATTGCCTTATTACAGCATAGTAAGGCAATTTACAATTCTACAATACAACTAACAGTTGTTTAGTCACTGTATCATATTTTAATGATTCTATTTCCCTGACTTTATTTTGTCCCTTCATTAAATTTTTGGTACTCCTTTCCTTAAACATTTTCCAAAGTCACTATAGATATATATCATGATGAGTAAGAAGTGTATATGCAGACTTATGAGTATGTATGTATGTATGTATGTATATGCATGTATGTATATATATATAGGGAGAGAGAGAGTGAGAAAGAGAGAGGGACAGAGAGATGTGTGTGTGTGTATATATATGTATGCATTTAAATACTGCATGCATGTGTGTGTGAGAGTGTGTACAGATGGTGTATTTTATTTTTTTATTTTTCGTATTTTTACAAATATATTTTATGCAATGTATTTTTATTTAATATCAACCCCTCCAATGGTCTAAAACATAATTAGTATGTGCTGATTTTCTTTTCTAGTTCTAGTAAATTCATTGTCTTCTACTATTAAGTTGTATTTAACAACATCACAGATTAAATTACAATTCTATCTTGACAAGATATATAACTGCTGGCTGTCATTAAACTAAGGACATCTGATAAAGATACCCACTTTGCTTATGATACAGACACTGGACTACAAAGATGGAGACAATGGTCTGGAATTTATTGCTTGTAAACCTCTAGCAGAAGCATTCTGACATTGAAAACAGTAACTTGGTAACTACATGCTTTGTATCGCTGACAATTTAATCAATCGAATGAAGGATCAATCAAATATACGCACTGCAATGTGCAGCTCTTGCATGATACCAAGCCATTCAAAACATATGTAAGCTAAATAAAGCATTGATAATGCATTTTCATAGTTGCTTTTTTTTTTTTAAATATATTCTGTGATTAATGCACAGAATGTAAATGATGATCTCCCTTGGCTTTACAAATTATACTTGTCACAATTAAACTATAACAATGTATACAGATTGCTATCATAATAACTGGACAATTTAGTTAACTAGGTTTGAATGCTTAAATAAGCATTCACCTGGGTTTATTTTCCTTCATTAAGGAGTGGCTGTGTGGTAAGTAGCCTGCTTACCAACCACATGGTTCCGGGTTCAGTCCCACTGCGTGGCACCTTGGGCAAGTGTCTTCTACTATAGCCTCGGGCCGACCAAAGCCTTGTGAGTGGATTTGGTAGACGGAAGCTGAAAGAAGCCCATCATATATATGTGTGTTTGTGTGTCTGTGTTCATCCCCCCACCATCGCTTGACAACCGATGCTGGTGTGTTTATGTCCCCATAACTTAGCGGTTCGGCAAAAAGAGACCGATAGAATAAGTACTGGGCTTACAAAGAATAAGTCCTGGGGTCGATTTTCTCGACTAAAGGTGGTGCTCCAGCATGGCCGCAGTAAAAAATGACTGAAAAGAGTAAAAGAGTATATCTATACACACACACACACACACATCACAAGGCTTCTACATTAGAATACATACATTACTCAAGGTAGTGCACAGTGGGGCTGAACCTGAAACTGTGTGATTGCAAATTGCAAAGTGAACTTCTTAACTACACTGGCATAACCAAACCTATCATATGCATACAGTATTCAAACTGAACCCTTTTAATCTGCAATTCTTGATATATTACATATTTCCTCTATAGTAACTCCTGGTTTTCCCCAATCCTATGTATGGACATCGGGACCGAATTCTTCATTAACATGACAGAATCTCCAAGCATTAGAGTAGAATGCCAGTTTATATCAATTACTTCCATGTGATTAGAGACACAGCAATTTCAGCAGAAGTTAATGTTACGAAAACAGTTATTTGATATTAGTGTTTAAAGTAAATCAGAAGATTGGAGTGGGGGTGGGGAGATCTTTCATTTTAAGTGATCCATGGTCTTTTTTTTTTTTTTTGCACGGTGATTAACATCACAGAAATAAATTACATGGAGGTCATTTGGTAAACCTTTAATGAGTTTTAAAGGGACACTACAGAAAAAGAAAATTTCTTTAGTTATTTTTTTTTATTGTTTTATATATATATGTATATATATATATATATATATATACATACACACAAACACACACACACACTCATATATATATATATATATATATATATATATATATATATATATATATATATATATATATATATATATATATTTGTGTGTCTGTGTTTGTCCTGCCACCATCACTTGACAGCCGGTGTTGGTGTGTTTACATCCCTGTAACTTACCAGTTCGGCAAAAGAGACCAATAGAATAAGTACTAGGCTTACAAAGAATAAGTCCTGAGGTTGATATTTATTTTTACAGATAAATTCCTCTATTTGCATAATATCAAGGTCTCTTTCTTTCTTTTGTTGTCCTTCCTGTCAAATATATATATATATATATATATATATATATATATATATATATATATATATATATATATATATATTCAACAGTATCAGTGTAAAGTAGTGAGTAGGTATAAGCAAACTTTAGGTTAGTTAAAATATATTTGTGATATATTTCAACATCTAAAGGCAAAGTTTACTGTAGTTACCATGAAGATATAATGGTTTTACACCTTTTTACCATGAGATAAAATTTTTTTCTCCATGGTCAAAATAGTGAATTTACCTTTAGAAGTTGAAATGTCACAATCATATTTTAACTAACCTAAAATTCACACACACACACACACACACACACACATGCATACACACATGCATGTGCATGTGTGTTTTTATATATATATATATGCGTGTGTGTGTGTTAATATATATATATATATAAATTCTATAATTATAAGCATAATTATAATTAGGGTTCAGCAAAAATTGCTTCACCACATACCAAAATTTAGAAATAGCAGTTAAAAACTATTCCACTACCATAAGATATCTCCCAGACAGGGAGATATTTTATGTCTGGGAGATATCTTATAGTAGTGGAATAGTATGTAACTGCTATTTCTAAATTTCGGTATGCGGTGAAGCAATTTTTGCTGAACCTTAATTATAATTAGGCTTATAATTATAGAATTTTTTTGTATAAGGTTACCGATAATGGTTCTTTTAACATACCGAACTATTTGGAATTAATTATTAATTAATAATTGATTAATTAATTTTACCCTTTATTATTACTGATATATATATATATATATATATATATATATGTGTTTATGTGCAAATAAATATGCATATATCTCGAAATGGGGAGTAGATAGACAGCTGACAACTGATGAAGGGTCATTCTTTGTATTACTTGTCTTTTCTTTTCTCTCATTATTTGCGTTTTTAACTCATTTGTTTTCATATTTCATGTTGTTTACTGTTGGTGACATCTTGTGCCCATATATGCATATATATATATATATATATATATATATATATGTATATCTTCGCATTTTCTTTTTGATATGCTAGACCACTGGTTTAAATTGATGTTGATTGATATCAACTCCCATTATTTAATTTATAAATATATATTTTTATATATATATATATATATATATATATATATATATATACCGGAGTAAGCACATAAAATGTGCAACAAGGTGGAAAAAAGAGTACTCAAATACCAGAGGTAGAGTAATATGCTTTATTTAAAAGCAGCAGAAATATAACAAAAAACTGTTACTCGGAGTTTCACGTTCCCATTCATCGGACAGTTTTGTCAGAAATGGGAAACAAAACTGTCCGATGAACTGGAACATGAAACTCAGAGTAACAGTCTTTTGTTATATTTCTTCTGCTTTTAGATAAAGTATGTATATATATATATATATATATATATATATATATATATATATATATATATATATATATATATATATGTATATATATATATACACACATACATATATATATATATGAACATATGTGTATGTGAGTGTATATATATATATATATACATGACCACATATAATTTATACACAAATGTTTATTTGCTTAAGTATTTATGTGTATATATACATATACAAAGTGAGATACTAGATGGAAAGATTGATAAAATGCTAGATAGATGGATAATTAAATGGCAGCTGGATAAATAGATGGATGTATGTGTGCATGTATGTGTGTGTGTGTCTATGCACATATATGTGTATGTGTGTGTTTTGTGGCTGTGTGTGTTTGTGGTTGTGTGTGTGTGTGTGTGTGTGTGTGTGTGTAAAGAATGAGAGAGAGAGGGGACGAAGGGAGAGGGAGATGGGGAGAGGGGAAGAGAGAGGGAGAGAGAGACAGACAGACAGATAGACAGACAGATAGACAGACAGACAAACAGACAGACAGCCAGAGAGAGGGATAGAGAGATAAGAGGAAAAGAGAGTGGGAAAGGAATTAGGGATCATCAGAAAGATATTGTATGCTAAACCAATATCCTGCTATAGGGATTTCATTCAGTCCCAGAACACAACCCACTTTGCTATTGTCAATCTTGCACCAAAAAGTTTTAATTCAATTTTCCTCTCTATTACATTTGAAAAAGAGAAAACTTACGGAAACAAGTTTCAAATCAGGATTAAAAGATTAACTGATTAAAATTAAGATTACACGGCTTAGAGAATGAGATTAAGATTCGTACCAAATGTGGGCTTCTTTTTAGGAAGCGTATACCAATCTTTATTAATTTAACAACATATAAAGCAGCTTGCTAAAAATAACAGCCATATTGCCTGCATATCACACTCTGCTGTCTCAAAAAAAAAATGGGACGGATTCATTCAATAATATACACAATGCCTGGGAAAATAGATAGAATGGTTACAGATGTAACCAAGAGTGCTTTGGTGGGTTTTAGAAACCCCTGCACCACCCTACCTTATTTCAGTTCCTGTGAGATTAGATATTATTTTAATTTTGTGCCTTTTCCCAATTAGATGTGGGCTAGCCAAGGATCCATTTTAATAATTGAGAGGTACCCCTTCGTTGAAATCCTGGTCACACCCATGATGGTCACAGCTTGAGCATCTTTGATCATGACTTCACTAAATATTTGTATGTATGTGTGTATGTATTTGTGTGTGTCTGTGTGTGTGTGTGTATGCATATATGGAAAAAATATATATATGTAATATTTGTATGTATATGCATATATATATGTATATAGATAGATAGATAGACATACATACATACACACACTCACATATATATATAATACATACATACAATATATATATATATATATATATATATATATATATATATACATACATACAACTATATATATGCACTCACACACACTTTTTTATTCATGTGTGTGTGTATGTGTGTGTGTGTGTGTGTTATTAAGCTTCTTTTCCTCTTTATTCACACCCACTATATCCAGTTTTTGATGTTCTATTTCATGACCACATTGGACAATTTCATCCCACACTATCTTTACCTTGTTCTCTATCATCATCATTATCATTATTATTATTATTATTATTATTATTATTATTATTATTATTATTATTATTATCATTATTTATAAAATCTAGAAAAAGTCTAGTGAAATGCAACTACCCAATGTTTCTTGCTGAATTATCAATTTTATTTCACAATCTATCAAACTGTAAAAGCAACAAGATGATTTAGTAACTGCATTCAATGTAATAAAGGTTCGAATGAGCACACACACTTAGCAATCAGAATGCAATCAAGGGAAGATAATTAACTGCATTTCATAAACCAACACTGGAATGGATTATGGGGTCCAGTGATTTATCCTTAGTTCCTGTTAAGATGTATTTTGTAAAATGCAGACATAGTAGAAACATCTTGCTCCTGGTATTTATACAGTCCCTGAATGTTCTTAAGTTTTTTAAAAGATACAATTTTTCAAGTAAGGGTATGGAACATGTTTTTGATTCTTTGGTCTTAGAAAGGATCTTCCATGTAATGTGGTAGTTGGTGTTGTCATCCTTAAGTCTCCAGGTTAATGCCAAGAGGTTTGTTGCATGTTTCTTATCAGGATGTCTAGAGTTATAAAGATGATTGTTGTATCTAGATTTTAATTTTAATTTTTATCTCTGCAAACCCTATCACCATGTGGTTGGTAAGCAAGCTACTTACCACACAGCCATTCCTGTGCCTGTATATGTATATATTTTCATTAATATTTAGCAGAAGCAATAGAGTGACTCAAGGTTCAAGAGATTTGTGCTGTTGAGAAAGAAAATTTTAACATTGAGAGGCGGAAGTGAGATTAGATCTCAGGATGCTGGTCTTCTTGAAAAAGATGACAGAGGATCTCGGACCAATGTGCAGTGATAAAAATAACAACAAAAAAAACTAATAATAAAAAGACATTTAACATGTCCACTTCATACTATCATGTTAAAAAATAGATGCTAAAATTACTATAATTACAATGATGATTATGATGGTGGTGGTAGTGGTGGAGGGTTGGTGGTGGGTTGTTGTTGTTGTTGTTGTTGGTGGTGGGGGGGGGGGGGGTAGTGGTGGGTTGGTGGTAGTGGTGGATTGGTGGTGCTGGTATGTTGGTGGTGCTGATAGGTTGGTGGTGGTGGATTTGTGGTGGTGGTGGTGGTGGTGACAGTGGTATTCACGGTGGTGTTGGTTGTGGTAGCAGTAATGGTGGTAAAGGTGGTGATGGTGACATTGGTTGTGGTCGTGTTTGTGGTCGTGGTAAGGATGGCGGGAGTGGGGGTGGGGAGACCGCAATAACAGATTCAGGAAAAATGAAGTCACAAAAAAACCAAAAAAATAAATAAATAAAAATAAATCCTCATATTTATAAAAGGTAAAGGACTATATATATATATATATGTATGTATGTATGTATGCATGTATGTATGTATGTATGTATGTATATATGCATGTCTATATATGGTGCGCGTGTGTGTGTGTACAATAACAGATGTCCAAAACTGTCTCTAAAGTAATAATAATGTTGGTGTTGTTATTATTGTTTAGTTTTAGGTTAACCCAGATTATATTATTGAGTAGACTTATACTCAAAGATGTTCCAGCCGTGGCTATTCTAGCTTTTTGGTTTTATATATATATATATATATATATATATATATATACATATATCTATAGATATATATATATCTATATTTATATATATATCTATATCTATCTATCTATATATATATATATATATATATATATATATATATATATATATATATATATATATATATATATATATATATGTATATATATATATATTATATATATATATATGTATATTTGTATGTATAGGCACAGGAATGGCTGTGTGGTAAGTAGCTTGCTTACCAACCACATGGTTCCAGGTTCAGTCCCAGTGCGTGACACCTTGGGAAAGTGTCTACTACTATAGCCTCGGGCTGACTAAAGCCCTGTGAGTGGATTTGGTAGACAGAAACTGAAAGAAGCCTGTCGTATATATGTATATATATATATATATATATATATATATATATATTATAAGGTTTTTAACTTTTAAATTTTCATATTCAAAAGAGACAGAGACTTCAAATTCGATATATCGATTTATTGGTAACGGTTGCTACATCCTCTGGAAAATTATTATATATATATATATGTATGTGTGTTTCTCCCCCCATCATCGCTTGACAATCGATGCTGGTGTGTTTATGTCCCCATAACTTAGCGGTTCGGCAAGAGGAGACCGATAGAATAAGTACTGGGCTTACAAAGAATAAGTCCTGGGGTCGATTTGCTCAACTAAAAGGCGGTGCTCCAGCATGGCCACCGTCAAATGACTGAAACAAATAAAAGAGTAAAAGAGTAATATATATATATATCATTATCATCATCGTTTAATGTCCGCTTTCCATGCTAGCATGGGTTGGACGATTTGACTGAGGACTGGTGAAACCAGATGGCTGCACCAGGCTCCAATCTGATTTGGAAGAGTTTCTACAGCTGGATGCCCTTCCTAATGCCAACCACTCCGAGAGTGTTGTGGGTGCTTTTACGTGCCACTGGCATGAGGGTCAGTCAGGCGGTACTGGCAACGGCCACACTCAAAATGGTGTATTTTACGTGCCACCTGCACAGGGGCCAGTCCAGCGGCACTGGCAATGACCTCGCTCGAATGATTTTCTAATGTGCCACTGGCACAAGTGCCAGTAAGGCAACATTGGTAACGATCACACTCAAATGGTGCTGTTTATGTGTCACCAGCACGGAAGCCAGACAACTGCTCTGGCAATGGTTACGCTCGGACGGTGCTGTTAGCGCTGCACTGGCATGGGTGCCAGTCATCGAATTTGGTTCAATTACAATTTCGATTTCACTTGCCTCAACAGTCCTTCGCAAATATATATATATTCATGGGAGCATACATTTGTGTCTCCTTGTCTAGAAATCACAGTATAGTTGTAAACAAGTGTTACTGTCATGTAAGTGGATCTGTTCATTTCCAGTCTTCCTTGAAAACATGGGAAATGTTACCTTACCTAAGAGTGGCACGCTGGCAGAATTATTAGCATGTCAGGCAAAATGCTTAGCAACATTTCATCTATCTTTATGTTCTGAGTTCAAATTCTACCGAGGTCAACATTGCCATTCATCCTTTTGGGATGGGGTGGTGGGATTGATAAAATAAGTACCAGTTATGCACTGGGGTCAACTTACCGACTTCCCTCTTTTCCGGAATTGCTGGCCTCGTAACAAAGCTTGAAATCAATATTACCTTACCTAGAAACAGGTAAGGGTTGGTTACAGGAAAGGCATCTGACTAGAAAATCTGTCTCAAAGAACTCTGTGTGATACATTGAAAGAATGAAAAAGTAGA
>NC_142944.1:33769736-33777236 GCF_046866305.1 Octopus bimaculoides | reverse complement strand
TCATCATTTAACGTCCATTTTCCATGTTGGCATGGGTTGGACAGTTTGACAAGAGCTGACCAGCTGAAGGGCTGTTCAGGCTCCCTGTCTGTTTTGGTATGGTTTCCACAATTGGATTCCCTTCTTAATGCCAACCACTTTACAGAGTGTACTGGGAGCTTTATGCAGCACTGGTACTAGTGCTTTTTACATGGTGCCAGCCTCTATGAGCCCGCAAGATGAGAGATACTCAGCTGGAGAGGGCTGCAGGGGTCAAGCCTGTATGCAAGGATAATCATGCTCTTACTTAGCTTGACATGTCTTTTCAAACACAGCAAACTGCCAGGAGTCTCAGACCTCTGTCATCCACTCTGTGAGTCCCAACATTTGTAAATCCTCTCTGAAAAGCAGAATCTTTATGGAATTGGTTGACCTTAGGGTGATTTTAAGGAAGAGACTGAAAATTTGTTGGTAGGCGCTCAAGATCAAGCACTAAACACAAACTCTAGCATGGAAAAGTGGATATTACAAGAAGTAAAACAATAAAGTCGTGATTTCTGAGAGTTTTGACTGCTATTTCAAGCAAGCAAACCAATCATGTATGTACTTGGATCTCTTTCATTAGTTTTCTCTGTGGTTCTTTGAAAAAAATTTTAAAATTTTAAAAATGTAATTAAAAAAAAAAGGACACAAGTAGTCAGATAGCAAAGTTTTGCTGCAAGAATACATGCCAAATTGTCCAAGTTTCCTAACCTATCTCTAACAACATACCAACAGAAAATGTATGAATGCTGTGTGTAGAGCTAATACAGTAAAGACTATTATTTATAGATTCTCATGAAGCATTTCAGCCATCATTATTCTAAATAGTTTGTTTAGATTCCTGCATGATACTTGTTTGATAGTCGTTATGAAATTTAGACATGTCATTAAATAGATACACTTAGGTGTTTAATGTTTGTTATTTGAGTGTGTGAGTGTGTATGAGTGTGTATGAGTGTGTGTGCGCATGTGTGTGTGTGTATATATATAATCTTTGTATATTTGTAGCTATCTCATTGCATAAATCATTCCCATTACAATTTATACACACACGTAGGTGTTTTAGCACAAAGAAAAACAGATATACTCTTTACTCTTTTACTCTCTTTTACTTGTTTCAGTCATTTGACTGCGGTCATGCTGGAGCACCACCTTTAGTCGAGCAAATCAACCCCAGGACTTATTCTTTGGAAGCGTAGTCTCTTTCTTCTATCGGTCTCTTTTGCTGAACCGCTAAGTTACGAGGACCTAAACACACCAGCATCAGTTGTCAAGTGACGTTGAGCGAACAAACACAGACACACAAACATATACACATACATATATATATATATACGACGGGCTTCTTTCAGTTTCCGTCTACCAAATCCACTCACAAGGCTTTGGTCGGCCCAAGGCTGTAGTAGAAGACACTGGCCCAAGATGCCACACAGTGGGACTGAACCCAGAACCATGTGGTTGGTAAGCAAGCTACTTACCACACAGCCACTACCGCACCTATGTATGTAAAACTCTCCAATATACATTTAAGTGTGCATGCACGGGGGTGCATGTGTGTGTGTGCATGTCCGCATGTGTGCATGTTTGTGTGTGTTTGAAGATGCATGGGCTAGTGGTTTTGGTGTGGCACTCACAATCACAAAATCATGGTTTCATTTTCCAGACCAGAAAGGATTGCATTGGGTTCTTGAGCAAAACACTTTATTTCACATGACTCCAGTCCCGTCTACTCAGGTATAAATGGGTAAACCTTACAATCGACTTAGAATCCCATTCAGAGAGAATGTTAGATTACCCATCTAGCCATACAGTGGGATGGCATCATTCAAAACATACAACAATGCAACCAGTCGTGTATAGCAAACATCCAATAGTCTGGTCATTAAAGTGATACAGTGAAATGTATGCATGTATGTATGTATGTATATATGTATGTATGTATATATGTATGTATGTATGTATGTATGTATGTATGTGTATGTATGTATGTATGTATGTATGTGTATGTATGTATGTGTGCATATGTATGTATGTATGTGTATGTATGTATGTATGTATGTATGTATGTGTATGTATGTATGTGTGCATATGTATGTATGAATGTGTATGTATGTATGTATGTATGTATGTATGTGTATGTATGTATGTGTGCATATGTATGTATGAATGTGTATGTATGTATGTATGTATGTGTGCTTGTATGTATGTGTATGTATGTATGTATGTGTGTGTGTATAGATATATACATATAAATATATGCCCACAGATACTATGGACTACACTTTAATCATCCCAGGAATACGGACTGTGATATTAAGAGTCATGTGATTTTTGGAATCACGTGTAGTGATGTATTAAATGTCTATAAATTCCATCCAAGGATTATTGTTGTTGTTATCATTATTATTATTATTATTATTATTATTATTATTATTATTATTATTATTATTATATATATAGGGAAAGGAAGAGTCTTATGAGACAACAGACAAAGATTGCGAACCACCTGAGCAAGCACCCCAAAAGTGGTGAGAAGTCTTGTGATTGTTCTGCCTCCCACTTCATAGTTTTAAAACTAATAATAGTTGATTGTGAGCCCCCACCCACCCACACACATGCACACACAGACTTTAAGTATTCCTCTGGATACATTTAATCAAATTCTTGCTGACCTTCATCAGAATCTTCTTAAAATTTGCTGTATCTCATCTGTTGGAAATAATCTGCATCATTGTCGTTCCTCTCTCAAAGTCTTTGGTGTTGTGAGCTCCATGGTTGAATAAAAAGAAAAAAAAAACATTCTTCAAACTAACTAACACTATTTTTGTATAGTTTATTCAGATTCTACTGCACTGGGAATTTGGCTTGAGCGAGTAAATTTTAAAAATGTTAAATGAAATTTCATTATGACGTAAATACAAAAAAGTAAGTTAGCTGAATCATTATGGTGCCAGGCAAAGTGCTTTGTGGTAGTTCTTCAGATACTTTGTATTTTAAGTTCAAATTGCACCGAGTTCAAATTTGCATTTCATCAACTTCAGATTTCATCTCTTCAGGGTCAATTAAATAAAATGCCATTAAGGTGGATGGTTCTCACTAAATCCCTCCCCTCAAACCTACAGACATTATGCCTAAAGTAGAAACCATTATTAGATGAATATTATTTAGAGACTTTGCTCTATAAATGTTCCATTATAGCTTTACAAAGGAATCTTTGGTTAAGTTGTGTTCTAAACATCATCTTAAAATAGTAGTATTTGTAGATATTAAAGTTATGAGATTTTGGTGTTTAAATGTTCCATTGTAGTTTTACACAATCTTTGGTTAAACATAACATGTACAAGCCATCAAGGGAGTCTCTAAATGGTTGCTTGATCTGCTACAAGTAGCACCACTATGCTTCTTGTATTAGACATTTCTTTCTCAAAAATTGAGTGACATATTTGCTAATGCGCTCCTTGATAAATATTACAAATACCAAGATGGTCCTGGTTGGAACGCCTTTGTTCAATCAAAGAAACTGATTTTAGTGTCAAGCAATTACAGCAAAATCTTCCAAAGCAATCAAAACCAGAGAAAATGATATACATCCATATGTGTGTATGTGTATGTATGTATGCAGATGTGTATGTGTATCTAAATATATATATGTGTGTATATATATATATATATATAATAATAATAATAATAATAATAATATTAGGGATAAAATCCAAAATTACAGGTAAAAACTCAATTAAAATCAATTTATTAAAAATTAAAATTAGATTTAGTTTCACAGTATAAAATATATATAAATATATTGTACTTTTAATTATAAATTTTTTCTATATGTGACAGTGGATTTTCATCGATGAGTTCATAAACCTTGGTTCTTTTCCCTAATACTATATATTTATATATATATATATATAACGTGAGAGAGTTAGGGGTTGGGGGTACAACCCACTAAGGGATAGTATCTATCCAGTATACTGCTGGGAGGGTACCCAATTATTGCTACGCTAGTGCTATACTAGGTGCAATCAATGGGAGCGGGTAAATATATATATATATATATACACACACAAAAACATACATTGGTATATATATAATTATCAAAGTTGGGAGATAAGTCCAGGTAGATATAGAGTAAGTCTCATACACACACACACACACACACACACACACACACACACACACACACACACACATACATACATATATATACATAGAGAGAGAGAGAGAGAGAGACAGACAGAGACAGACAGACAGACAGAGACAGACAAATAGAGAATGAGAGTGAGAGAAAGAGAGAAAAGATGACAGGGGATCAAGACTTCTGGCAGTTTGCTGTGCTTGAGAAGACATGTAAAACTAAATAAAATCATGACTGTCCATACAACACAGACATATCTTCTATGTCCTCACTCAACTGAGAGGTCCTAGTCTTGTGGGCTCATGAATACTGGTGCCATGTAACGGCACTTGTACCAGTGTGACATAAAAGCACCCATGACAATACTATGTAAAAGTGCCCACGTTAGGAGCACCCGGTACATTCTATAAAATGGTTGGCATTAGGAAGGGCATCCAGCCATAGAAACTATGCCAAAGCTGGCAAAATGGAGCCCAGGCAGCTCTCTAGCTGCCCAGCTCCTGTCCAACCATCCAACCCATACCAGCAAGAACAGATGTTAAACGATGATGATGATGATATATATGTATATATATGAGCGTGTGCATATACAGTCACATTGCATAATCACCAGAAACTTTCGTATCAGGGATTGCATAGATTTCTTTCAACTTCCTGTGAAAAATCTTTTGCAGCTTCCAATATTGATACCACAGATGAAGATGTCTGCTTCAAGTTTACTGTAGCTGTTGCTGTAGTAGTTGTTGTTGTTGTGGTTGTTGTTGCCGCTGATGTTGCTTCCACTGTTTTTTGTGTTGTTGTTGATGTTGTTTCCTTTCTGATAAACAAGTTAGTTTTTTTTTTGTGAAACAAAAAGCAAACAAACAATAATAAAATAATAATAATAATAATAATAATAATATAAAATAATAATAATAATAATAATAATAATAATAATAATAATAATAATAATAATAATAATAATAATAATAATAATAATAATAATAATAATAATAAATGAAAATATAAATAAAAATATTTCAGTACTTGTGAACTATGTTTTGATAGTTGGCCCTACCTTAAATGAACACACACACACACACACACACACACACACACACACACATGTACACACATTCTATGTGTATGTGTGTGTGAGTGTGTGTGCATATATATATATATATATATATATATATATATATATATATATATATATATATATATATATATATATATATACATATATAGGTGCAGGCGTGGCTGTGTGTTAAGAAGCTTGCTTCCCAACCACATGGTTCCGGGTTCAGTCCCAGTAGGCAAGTGCCTTCTACTATAGCCTTGAGTCAACCAAAGCCTTGTGAGTGGACTTGGTAGAAGGAATCTGAAAGAAGCTCATTGTATGTGTATATATATATATATATATATATATATATATATATATATATATATATATATACATACATATATATATATATATATATATATATATATATATGTATATATAGTTGAGGTGTATTCTGCTAGGAATGTATTAGAACATAAAATAGAGCTCATTCAAAATAGAGCTTGTATTGAAACATGTGTAGTGGTTATTAAACAGCTGTCAAATCGTACACCCTCTTCTTTTTGACTTTATTTATTCTTTCCTTTACATATATATATATATATATATATATATATAAAAAAACACGGGACGTTTATTAACAGTAAGTTTTTATATATATTACTCTTTACTCTTTTACTTGTTTCAGTCATTTGACTGTGGCCATGCTGGAGCACCGCCTTTAGTCGATCAAATCGACCCCAGGACTTATTGTTTGTAAGCCTAGTACTTATTCTATCGGTCTCTTTGGCCGAACCGCTAAGTTACGGGAACGTAAACACACCAGCATCGGTTGTCAAGCAATGTTGGGGGGACAAACACAGACACACATACATATATATATATATATATATATATATATATATATATATATATATATATATATATATATACATATATACGACGGGCTTCTTTCAGTTTCCGTCTACCAAATCCACTCACAAGGCTTTGGTCGGCCCGAGGCTATAGAAGAAGATACTTGCCCAAGGTGCCACGCAGTGGGAATGACCCCGGAACCATGTGGTTGGTAAGCAAGCTACTTACCACACAGGCACTCCATATATATATATATGTATGTATGTATGTATTTATGTGTTTGTGTCTGTCCCTGCCACTATCGCTTGACAACTGATGTTGGTTTGTTTTCGTCCCCATAACTTAGTGGTTCAGCAAAGAGGCCGATAGAATAAGTATCAGGCTTACAAATAATAAGTCTTGGGGTCGACTTCTTCAGCTAAAAGGCGGTGCCCCGGCATGGCCACAATCAAATGACTGAAACAAATGAAAGAATAAAAGTGTAAAACAATATATATATATATATATATATATATATATATATATATATATATATATAAAAATGTAAGGAATGGAGAAAACGCATGTTATAACTGCATGTTATAACATGCGTTTTCTCCATTCCTTAAATTTTTAAATATACTCAAATACCCAAAATATCAAGGAGTTTCTGCCTCACCAACAGGAATTACACCACAGTTATTTTGTGATCTTTGCTACCTTGGTTTCTATTAACCCATTTATTCTATCAGAATTATTATTTATTAGGATAGAATAAATACATATAATTAAAAAAAAAAAATATATATATATATAGGCGCAAGTATAGATGTGTGGTAAGAAGCTTGCTTCCCAAACGCATGTTTCCAGGCTCAATCCCACTGAGTGGCACACTGGGCAAGTGTTTTGTACTATAGCTTTGAGTTGGTACACGGAAACTGAAATAAGCCTGTCATATATATATATATATGTATATATATATATATGCCCCCCACCCTGGCATCCGAAACTCGGAGTTTTATCATGGCTACTGAATAAGTGTCACATACTTTTACAGAATTTATTAATAAATTGATAATCCTTTACCCTTTTAATTGTAATAATTAATTATTCACTCCCGGATAGTAAACCACAGATTTTCTGTGGTACCGCCTGCGACGCACATGGTAATCTGTGAGGGAAGATGATGGGCTGGCTCGCATATGTAGATTTGGAGATACTTCCAAAATGTGTCGACTGCAATGATGGCGCTAGATCATGCATGCACATTTACCAGTATCGTCGAATTTGCAACAGGAATATCATACCGATGAGGTAATGAGGAGTTTTTATCCTTCTAAACCAGAAACATGTCTATGATTAACTATGGCTAGTTTAGTTCGTTATTTTTCTTCTTGTTTTGCCTATGTGAGTTGCGGGTAACTGCTATCTGTTGGAGTTTCAGCATTTTTAGCTGCTATTTCTG
>NC_142944.1:33762236-33767236 GCF_046866305.1 Octopus bimaculoides | reverse complement strand
CCCCCCCCCCGACTCATGCACCACTGGCTAACCCCCAACCCATACTCATCACACCCTACATCCACCATTTCTTCGATCATGCCCAGCCTTTATAGCTGTTTCCTACCTTCCCCGTTTTCCCTTTCCCATTTCCTCCATTTCTTACCTCCCTTATACTTTCTTGCAAACTCCCCACCCCTAGTTTCTCTGTCCCACCACCACCACCACCACCACCTCACTTCCACTCACTTCATATCTGGACATACCACCTACTCATCTCTTCACAGCTACTACCAATTCCTTCTTTCCCACTCTCTCTCTCTCTCTCTCTCTTCTCTAAATGTGAACACCCATGTATCCTTGCTATAACAAGAACCAGCTCTTCCCCCATTCACACCTCATGCCTTAACCATCATCTCCTAACATAAAGAACCCCCACCCACCCAAACATCCCCCCACACACACACACACCTTAGGTGTCATACTCTTACAAGCTGCAAGCCAACCATGCAAGTGTTAGTGGGTACAAAATGTGGGTGACATTAGGAAGGGCATCCAACCATAGAAACTATGCCAAAGCAGACATAGGAACAATGTAGTGCTTGGACCCATAAGATCCTGATCAAACTGTCCAACTCATTTCTAAATGGAACATGGATGTGGTTGTTATTGATTATGATCATGATGATGATGATGATGATGATAACGACAATGATGATGATGTCGATGATGATGCGGGTGGTGCTGATGATGATGTCAATAATGATGATGATGATGATGATGATGATGATGATGATGTTGACCATTATGATAGTGATGATGATGATGTCAGTGATGATGATGATTATGATGGAGATAGTGGTGGTGGTGGTGGTGATGAATGACAACAATGATGGTAGAAATGAAGACACACCTGGACCAGGCCATTGGGCAAAGCCTCTTTATTTCAGCTTATTCCAATCAGTTCAGCTGCAATGAGTACCAGCCAAATTCGAGATGGTCCTTTCTCCATCTAGCAGTTACATCATAGATGTTCCACAGAATCAAAGAGGTGGATGAGGCCCTAAAGGGTGTCTATTCCTGCTTGTGACTACATAGATACCTAAAACAATAAAGAAAAGCAAGGTACATGTTACCAGATCATACTCCATTCTGAGTGATGTCGATGGCTTTTCTGAGACTCCATTGATTATGATAATGAGGGTTCCAGTTGTCCGATCAACAGAACAATTTGCTTGTGAAATTAATGTACAAATGGCTGTGTGGTAAGATGTTTGCTTCCCAACCACATGGTTTCAGTTTCAGTCCCACTACCTGGCACCTTGGGCAAATGTCTTCTACTACAGCCTCAAGCCAACCAAATCTTTGTGAGTGGATTTAGTAGACAGAAACTGAAAGAAGCCTATTGTATATATATATATATATATATATATATATATATATATATATATATATATATATATATTTGTATGTGTCTTTGAGTCTGTGTTTGTCCCCCATTGCCACTTGACAACCGGTGTTGGTGCATTTATGTCCCCATAACTTAGTGGTTCAGCAAAAAATACTGATAGAATGAGTGAGAAGTTAGAGTATGACGGGGGAGTGGAGGATAGAAACAGGTATCTTGCTGTAGAGGAGACACGTGGTTATCAGGCTTTAAAAAAATGTGAGTACTGGGGGTTGATTCCTTCAGCTAAAAATCCTTCAAAGTAGTGCCCCAGCATGGCCACAGTCTAATGACTGAAACAAGTAGAAGATAAAAGATAAAGATTGTAAAACGGTTGATAGTAGCAATAGAGACATTAGTCTCTCTCTATCACCTTTCAACAGCATTATATATTAAGGAACAGTAGAACGATTAACAACATAACAAAAATAAGTTTTATTTTTGATGGTGTTTGGTTTTATAAATCTTGTGTCACTCAGCTTAGCAGCCGCTGATTAATTTGTAATCGGTATTGGAAGGTTAAGAGCTTCCTTGATGCATGCCAGAGGAGCATGTAACTATCATATCGATGGCATCATGGTGAAGAGTGCTTCGTGGAAGAGCGAGGTGTTGTCACGTCGAAGGTCTCTCGCTCAACTGACTTACAAAGTGAAACCAACTCTTTAAGTACTAGTTTTACTATGCATGCGCACTCAAGGGGCTTCCAGAAAGGCAAGTCCCTTGCGCATGTGCAGATAGTACTTCCTCAATGGCGGCTATAATTTCGCGCCACTACAAGATAAAGTGGTGAGCACTCTACAGACACACATACCCTTAAAGTAGTTCTCAGGAAGATTCAGGGCGACAAGACTGGCCCTTTAGAATACAAATGCTCCTTGTTTTTTTGCTAGCTGTGTTGACTGGAACAATGTGAAATAAAGTGTCTTGCCCAAGGACACATGCTCTGTGGGCCGTAGAACTCAACCTTGTGATCATGAGCTAAATATCTGCAACCAATTAACCACATGCCTTCACACCCAGTAATGGCTTAATGTGTTTGTGTGTGCATGTATATCAACGTATATGAGTGTATGAGCATGTGTGTGTGTGTGTGTGTGTGTGTGTGTCTCAATGTAAATGTCAATGTGTGTGTCCATGTGTATGTGTATTGTATTTATATATGTTTATTCATATACATATGAAAGAGAGCGGGAAAGAAAGAGAGAAGTGAAAAAAGTGAGGGAGAAAAGCTTTTTGGTGAACAGAGAGTATTTATTTAACTGAAAAATCATTAAAGAAATGTGTCCAAGTTATTAAATGAAATCTGATGCCAGTCATATTAAGGAAACAATAGTCAGTAGTACTAAAAGACCTCTCAGAGATTAGCTTAAAAGAACGGAATAGAGTAGAAGTAGAATGTCAGAGTTGTGGCATGAAAGAACCTTTGCAGCAGATGAAGTTTTAAATCCTAGGTTTGAAGAGACTGTATTAAAATATTTGCTTATCATTCATAACTTATGACAATTGATTTTTTAAAACCCAATTAATGCTGTTGTGTGACCTGACTCACTGGCTTGATCTGCTATCTTTCTCTTGTTGTATGACTTGATCTTTGGCTCATTTCCACATGGTGTGACTTGACCTTTGGCTTACTTCCACATTGTGTGACTCGACCCCTGGTTTACTTCCACGGTGTGTGACCTCCACTACTCCCTCATTGTATGACCTGAGCTTGGCCTTACACTTAACATTGTGTGATCTGACTTCTACCTTTTACTTCCTTCTCCTCCTCTTCCTCCTCCTTTTCCTACTTCTTCTTCTTCTTCTCCTACTCCTGCACTTATTCATCATCGTCATCATTATCATCATAATCATTGTCATTGTTGTCGTTGTCATCATTGTCATTGCTGATATTGTCATCATCACCACTTTTGGAATCCAGCCCAAAGTTTTTTGCATTTTTTTTTCCTGTCCACCATTCCAGTTTGGTACTTTTTTTTTTTTATTGAAACCCCTGAGAGGATAAAAACTAATGTTAACTTTGATGGGATTTGAACTCAGACCAACTCTTTGAACTCAGAGAGCAAAGAGTCAGAAGATCAAAGACAAAGTATTTCTATTTGATACTTTGCTGATTCTGCCGGCTCGTCATCTTGTAAGATATAATGAATATATTTTCCCACATGACCATTAAAAAAAAATCTTTAAAATTCTTTAATTGTATAAAATCCACATATTTGGAATTTAGGAAAAAAAAAAAAAGAAACTTCAAGAAGAGTTTAACACATGAAAGAATCTCTGTATGAATGTTTCATCTGCTAGAAATAGCTGTTAAATGTCTTCTTAAAATTATTATCTGACACCTTAAAGAAGCAGTAGACAATGTGGCTCTATACACACATACAGACACATGCTTACATACACACGTACATGTTGGACTGTTAGATAAATTCGTTGTTTTTGTTTGTTTTTGCTGGAGTTAAAAAGACCCAACCAGTGTGTAACAGCTGTGAAAAAATGAGCAAGGGCTTCTGGGGTGCTGCAAGGCTAGAAGAGTTTTCTGGAAATGTGTATATGGGTTAGGATTTGGTATTCTTGTAGGATTGGAATGTATGCAGCGGTACTATTTGTGTAGCGTTTTCAGTGGGGGTTGGGGCATTCGTGGGTGGATGACCAAAGGTTGCATACATATTTTAGTGTTCATTTGTGTGTTTTGTTTATGTTATAACTCAATTCTTTGGAGTATCTATATAGGTGTGGAGTGTGTGTAGAGGTACTATATGTGTGGTGGGTGGAAAAAGCTATGGGCATCTCTTATTTCTACTATATAGAATTTTTACTTAGACCATTTCTACATATCAAGCAGGGCTATCTCCCTGAAGAGTTCAGTAATTTGTCTGCTTTACTACTTACTAGCTTCAGTCTTTGTAAATTACTTATAGGGCTCTTTGGTTCCAGTCCTTGCTTCTACATCTGAAATTTCTTCTCTAATTTTAGTAAGGACTCAGCAATAAGAACAAAACCATCAGTGGAGAGGAGCTCCCAAGGGCTGATAGTATTAAATTCTTCTGTTATGGCCTGGAGGATTATGATGAATAAGAGGGGGACTAAGAACCAATCCTTAGTGGACTCCTACTTATACACTAAATGCGTTGCTATACTCATTGCTAACTTCCATCTTGCTGAGCATCCCTGTACATGGCTTGTACAACTCTCACCAACCACACATCTTTCCCTAGCTTCTGCATTGCCCACCAGATAAGGGAGTGGGAGACCTTCTCAAAGGTTTTCTCCATGTCAACAAAAGCTAAGTACAAAGGTCTTCATTACATTATATATTATCATCATCATCAACATCATCCTTTAACATCCGTTTTCCATGCTGGCATGGGCTGGATGGTTTGACCAGAGGTGGAAAGCCAGAGATATACACCATGTTCCAGTTTAATTTAGCTAGGTATCTACAGCTGAAGGGCATCTAGCTCTATGCCCTTTCTAAAGCCAACCACTTTACAGTGTGTACTGTGTTTTTTAAATGTAGTGCCAACATGACTGCTTTTTATGTGGCACCAGCACAGGACTCTCATGTATATGC